>NW_010406553.1:2038-27991 GCF_000710305.1 Buceros rhinoceros silvestris | reverse complement strand
TATATCTGTTTTTTTCCCCTTACAAACATGTTTGTCTACAGTCAGTGAATGTAGATACTAGCTAGTACCCTGATAACAAGAACAAAAAGAAATATGTTTATGAGAGAATTATAACAATTTGTGTTATAACCCTAGATCTTGACAAGTTTTGATATATTTAAGGTTTATGTTGCCTGGAAATTGCACTTATGACATACTTTATTTTGTGTTTATTCATAGTGGAAGGATTAGACTTCGTTGTTATGAAACCATGTTTTGTGTGCAGGCCTGTTGCTTCATGGGTTTTCCATATTTTATGTAACCAGGCTGTGAGAAAGCAGTCACGTGGTTTTAGGAAAGTATCTGTCAATGAAAATTCAATCCCTTTAAAAAAAAGCCCAACCAAACAAAAGCCAAGAAAACAAAACAACCACACAGGAAGAGAGATCAGGAATGGTTTCCCAATCTAAATCATCAGAAGATTAGAATATATGCAGTGAAAAAGAGCAATAAATTAAGTCTCTAATCCTGGAATATTGGTGTAATCTCCCATGTCAGTCTTCAGGTAATCAGGAGACTAAATTAATTTGTTACTTTTTTAGTGCAAATGTATATTTAATACGCATTTATACAGAACTTGGACTTGTTCTTGGAAAAGAGGAGGAGATGGCTGGAATACTGATTTCCGGTTCTGTTTCCTTCCACAGATTCCATGTGCGCTTTTGAAAACCTCTTCTTTCTCAGCAGTCATGTGTTGTATATTATATCTAGGCTGACTAGTACAGGTTAGCTGAAAAACTTGAAATTTGAAAAGGTTATGAAATGAAAGGAAAATATTACAGAAATTTAATACTTTTGATCCTTGAAGTATAATTTTATATGTGAAATGTTAGTCACTCAGTGCTTTGTGTATTTGAGACTTAGCAAAGTGCATTAAACAGTAGAAAGGTGAAAATGAAGTGTGATTGATTTGCCCCTAGGAAATGATTCAGCAAGTTTTTGCTGTGTAGTTTGGGGGAAGATAATGCGTAAAACTTGTGCTGCAAAGTATTTAAGAAATTGCGTGTAGTTGCAATTATTAGCTAATCTAGAAATATGGATGTCTTTGCAGTATTTCTGTCTCTTGGACGTGTTTTTTCTCTTCCAGCATGGTGGGAAATGTTTGGTGCTGCATGGTTCAGGTGCTTTGCCAAATGATTTAGGCCTGACTTAGCTGAGACCTTGATGCAGTATATGTAGAAAAGGAGACAGAAAAAAAAGTAAGGAAAGAATGATTTAGACATATATGGGGCAGCAGATATCTGAAGTACAGTATTCACTAACGTTTGAACGCCATAGAAATCAGCTTTTCTTTTTCCCTATTTTCTGTTTTCTTTTTTATTTTTTAATTTATAGAACTATGTTCATAACTGGATTCCTTCGTAAATGAAAAAAACATAGGACTACAATTGTCTTTTTGCATTTTGTAATACTAATAGAAAACACATTCTAAACAGAAATTCATCATTTTGTCCATCTCTTCTTCCTTTTTGTTTTTGTCCTGTACTATTTCCCAAAAAATAGACAACGTCTATGGTACTTTCGGCTTCAAAGCCAAATCTCTTTGCTATGTGAGTATTTTTGATCTCGCTAAAGTGGAGGAAAAAAAAGATCAAATTGCGGGGAAAAAAAGGCAAGCTGATTTCTGCTTTTGAAGATGTAAGCAGTACGTGCATGAGTCAAGTTAACCCTTGATGTGACTCCAAATAGGGTGTTCATAACTGTACTGTCTTGTACTGAAGCTGCTCACTCTGCATTAGGGAAAAAATAAAATGCGCAGTCTATTTCCAGTTTGTATAGGTTATGATGTGCTGATGCAGCTGTGTGCTAATGGTGACGGAGTGGTGAGGTGCTCTGGTTGTTAGAAGAGAGAACTGCGGGAGACCAGCAGAAGGGGGAGCTTTTAGAGTGCAACTCACTTGATCATTACTCTCAACCTGTACTTACTGACAGCTACACTCCTGGGCTTTTGCAATGCAGCATAGGAAGGATAGGAGACACGTTTTTAAAGATAAATGCAAGGTTATAACAGCACGATCTGCAAGCAAACATTGCAAGCTCTGCTGTAGCGCAGTGCCTCAGTGCATGTGTGGGGTTTTTTTTCAGTATGACTGTGACTATGGTAGTTTTCTCCCATTTCTGCCTCTCCCTCCCCTCAATAATTAAGCAAATCCAAAGCCAATAGGCTCATATTACTAGTTCTTAATGATATTATTGCTCACCTTGTAGCTCTTTGAAAGGTTGGTCTTCTAAGCAGATATGACAGCAAAAGACCTACAATGTGAATTCAGTGAGTTGGGTTTTGCCTGTCTTTCTCTGTAGACAGTACTGAACGTGCTTTCAGTCATTCCATAGGCAAATATATGTAAGGCAGACCTGCATTTTGGAATGGTGCAGATCTTTATTTTTAGTGTCTGCTTAAGGAGAAGGAATGTTGCCCTAGAATATAAGGGATGGGCTGTTACTGATTTGGATTATTAAATTGAATTATTATATGCTCATTATTATATGAAATAAGGTTTGTAGAATGACTTTTCATGGGGATAGGTTCCTTTGCCCCCCCCCGCCTTTCAGTAAATATGGTTGCAGTAAATCTGAAGTTGAAAATGATCATTCAAGAATACAATTACCTGCATTTTTCTAAAAGGGAAACAGTGTGAATAGAAACCATACTGGAACTTGTGAATTTTCATTCTGCAATGAATAGCTTACATGTTCTGCAGAGATGGGTTTGATGAACATTGTTACTCAAGTCTTGGTTATAGGGATGGGTTGAAGACCTATAATGACGTACAGGAGGTAAAAAGATTATAGTGCTTCATTTTCATGAAAATGGGAGGATGAGGCAGATAACATGGATGTGGAGAACCTGGAATATGGAAGCTGAGCCAGAAGATCCAAGCTGAGCCATGGCAGCAAAAGTATCACTAAATATCCACCAGAGGACAGAGTACCTGATACTCTCAAACTTTATTTGTAACAATCTTCACCTATTGAAGATATTAGCTCATGTAAGTTATGAATATGAGGTGATTATTGGTGTCTGAGGAAAAAGGCTGTTGTTGCTGCATTGTATTTATAAACAAAAAATGAAAAATTTTAGCTCAAAATCTTGCAGTTGAATTTGTCTGGAATTTAGCCTATGTATTAAATACGGCTTTGGTTTTAGTTTTGCTGTTTAACAAATAGATTTAGGGATTAACATTGTACAGTCAATTTCACACACGTAGACACAAAATCATTTTTAATTTGAATTAATTCCAAGTATGTGTAGTGCAGGTAGATAGGGTCCTGGCAAACCATTTCTGGTTCCAAACAGTTAAAAGCCTGTGTAGACCTGTGTTAAAGAGGTATTTTGCTATACCTAAATAAAAATATAACCTTCATCTTGCCCTAAATCAAAATCATAAACTTGATTTCTGCTGCTTCACGAACATCTCTTGCTTTGACACCAGTATGTGCACAGGCGGGGTCAGAGGGCAGAGAGGCAGGAGCGGATTCAGCAGCAGTCTCCCCAGGCCACAGAGGACGTTGGAGGTGGAATGCTTCCACTGTAGCGACAACTGGCTTTTACCTGAAAGTAGGTGAAAGAGAAATATGAGAGTCCCTTAAGAAGGGAGGAACTACTTCTTGGTATGTGGTGGCTTTCAAACGGTTCTCCCAGGTAAAATAGCTTCAGCCCTGCCTGGAACTATAGTGCCATGGTGACCTCCATCTGTCAGGAGGTGTAGTACGGCATAGCGTTGTCTCGAGAAAGAGTGACATTCTCAAGTTTAGTCACGCTTTCTTTTGGTAGGGTTTGCCTCCTTGGTCCCCACTGCAGAAAATACATATTGTCTTCTTATTACTTCACCTGTTTTTTTGTGTGTTTGATGGGATGTGGGTGATTCTGACACATGTAATGGCCATTCAATTTGATGATAAGCCCTAGATGGTTAGGTACAAAACTCCAGTGGCTGAACAGTTTGTTCTAAATATGTTGCCTAGTAAGTATTTTAAACATATAACCTATTTATTGTTGATACAGAGATTTTTTCACAGCTCTTTGCAGAGAAGCTACTTCTGTATGCACTGAAAACTGAACTTTTTTCAGCTTGCATTTGGTAAAATGAGTTAACTGAACCAACAAAATATATTTCTGTGTCTGTCCTCAGGTCTCCATAGCAACTGTAAGGAACACACAAGCTGTGTTTGAGCACAGCTTTATCAGAATGTTATTATCTTTGTGTGGAGAACCTTTATTTTTTTTGACTCAACGTATATTTGATGCAAAGAACACCTTAACAGTGCTAAAGTTAGTTTGAGAAATTATTTATTCCTTAACGTTAAAAAGCACTAGCTAATATAATTAAATAAGTTTTATTACCCTGTTTTTTTCAAGACTAGCAATACACTGGAGAGAATGCTTCAGGTTCAGTTGAACAAAATCACCTAAGTAATGCAGAATACAGTAAGAGAAATTAAGTTCATTAACAACTTTTTTTACATATATGCTTATTTTATATTGCCTGAATGCTAAAGTATGTTTAGACAATTGTTAATAACCCCTACACAAATTAAACTGCAACTGAATAGCAACTAGTATTCTGAACAAAGTATGTGATCTTGAGCAAGACCGTTCTACAAAAGTCAGCAAACGAATGATGGATTAAGGAAAAAAAAAAAAAGGGCCTTGTTTCCTGTTTTGTCATTTACAGCTATTACTCCCATTAATTTTGTTAAAGGAAGAGGTTATGGGAAAGGCATGGGACTATTCTGCTTTGGATGTGCAGGAGAAGACTCTCTAAACATGATAAGATTATTTAAATGTTGAAACATCCAAACAAACAAAAAAAATAAGTATATCAAGTCTGACATTCGAAATTCATGGATAATATTTGAATATTTAATGTAGTTTTCTTGCAAAGTCTTTGTGTATGTGAGTGTGCAGAGTGCTCTTCCTCTGCTGTTTTTTTATTATTATTTTTTCTTCAGTGCAATATAGATAACTGTAAAGTGTTGACTTACCCACTCGTCCTCATCCGTTGCAGTCTCTTTTTTTAACCAGACAACTTTCCATGTTATTGAACTTTACTCAGTGATATAAGGTGATACTATGGCAATATGGTCTGCTTTGCCCCAGAAGTGCCAGCCCAGAAATGATACTTATTGGTGCTCTGGTGCCAGCATGAGGCTAGTCTTATTTTTTTCTGAAACTTGCTGATATAGCTTAACTGTATTTATTTATAGCTGCGAGAATCCATTTATTGCCGCAAGAGGCCAGCATGGGGTTTTTAAAGTGGTCTTCTACAGCACCACTAAGCAATGGCAACCTCAACCCTAAAGAAAGATTACTAAAACAAGTCGTATAAATTTCTGTTGGGAGATAGTTCCCTGTTTACGCTTCTCTTCCATGGTTTCACACAATTGCCTTTCCTCATGTAGCTGCTTGCTGTACTTTGCTGCAGCTGTGGGTAAAATGGTGTTAAAAACCACAGTGTGTATCAATCAGTCAGTAAGAAAGCTTGTCTTCAATTAATGGTTTTGAAGACTCAACAAGTGAACTGTATCTTTAACTAAATAGAGGGGTGTGTTCAACAGCAATTGTGTTAGCATCACCTTACAGGTGGTGAAACCAAGGAACAGACACAAAATAATCAGCAAACATTACAAACTTGTATCTTACAAGCTTATCCCCTAGCTTATCCCCTTGAATGTTTATATTGTGTGTAACAAAAGGCTAGGACACTTGGACTAATAATTCAAAATTATCAAATCTTCAGATGTGGAGATTAAATTCTTAGAAATTATTTCTGACATTTTAAGGTATTGTTTATTTTAGGCTGTATTGCTACATGAAGTTAAAACAATACAGAAACTTTGGGGTAAATGTCACTTAAAATATCCTTTTAAATTGCATCCGGATGTTTAAAAGCAAAATCTTTTTAGTGCATTCAGAAAGTCTGCGAATTTTTTACATTTTAAATAAAATGAACATTCAAACAGAAAACTTGCATTTTTATGTAAAACCCAGTACTATTATAATTATTTATTATCGCTACTTTAAATGGCATTAAAATGCTTTTGTAATGCAGTATATTTTTCTAGAAGATACCTTTGGCTTCCAGTGAGCAGCTGGAAAACAGACTATAGAAACTAATTTAGCTACAAATTGCTAGTTCATACCTAGTTCATACTAAAACATGAAACTTACTCCGTCTGCCTTTTCTCTTCCAGTAGATCTATTTCGTCTCTTTATTTATATCCTGTAAATCTGAACTTTGGCATCTTTTGACATTTTAGAGCTTAATCAAGCAATTTAATATTCTTACAATATAGATTTTACTGCAGCCTCCGTATATAACTAACTTTCGTAGTCTCTTTCTGGGTAACTGCACACAGCCTGACAGTCTTTCAAATCTCTACCATTACCTCCTGTAATATACTTTATAACAGATGAATTCCTTTCATGCTCTAGTGAGATAACAAAGAAAACACTTTCATCGTGAAATCTGGCCCTACAATAGGAGTAAGTCTCTTCTACCTTTTCAAAAGTTTTAATTCTGAATTGCTGCTTGTGGCAGTGCATTTTAGTTTGGAGCACTCTGCTGCTCTGGAGCTGTATTAACTATTCTCTTTAAAATTGTATTTATCAGGGTGGTTTTGTTATTATTCTTTTTCTTAAAAGAAATAGAGCACAATTTCTTAAAGACTGTGATCATTTTATGATTTGAAAAACAATAGTTCGTTCTAAGAGTTGGGAGACTTTATTCTATAATCACTTTGTGTAACACCCTTGGAAAAAGTTACCTCATTTCTTGGTAGTATCTCAGTTTTCCCATCAGGACAACTGTATAATATAAATAAATAGGAAATTAATGCTACGATAGCATCTCATGGTTTTAATTCCTGTTCCACAGTGAAGTCAACACAATGTATATTTTCTTGAATATCCTAATTAATCAGGCTACAGATCGGTTCAACCTATTATATAGAAATACTTTATATTAAACCATATCAGATACTTTTAAGAATTCTTTTTACTTCATTTTTTTAATTTCTAATAGTTGAGATTTTCAATACAAATTGTAATGCCTTAAACTTTGTGTTCTGTAGATAGCTACAAATTCTTATTGATCTGTGTCATCATCTTGGCAGGACGAACTCTGCTGGAAAAGCTCTTCAGCCAGCAGGAAAACGCACCACAAGAAGAAGCAGAAAAACTCTGTTCTCGCATTATTGCAATGGGTCTTTTGCTTCCATTCACTGACTGCTTCAGAGAACCGTGTAATCAGAAAGCGCAGCAAAGCACACCCACGTTTGATGTAAGTACTGAAAAAAAAAAAAAAACTTTTGCCTGTTTTGCCAGGCAGGACATGATTTAGTGGTTCATCGGTCCTGAGAGATTAGTCCTTTTAATGAAAATTGTCCTTATGAGAGTGGCCAGCTATTTTTCTGAGCTCAGGTATGTATGATTTTGTATTCCGGTAAGTGTAAGTTTTAAAAGGTTCTCCCATAACTTGAGCTTTTAATTTTTTTACTTATATCGTAGTCTGCTATACTTTTCTTTATCTGTTGTTTTCATTAAGTCCTTTTCTTTGAATCAAAGTGCTCTATAGCATTACCAACTTCACCATCCAATAGTTGCTTCATCAAAAATACAAATTAAAGGAACAACATAAAAAGTTTCACAAAACTTTACAGAACCCAAACAGAGTGACTGTGCTAGATAATTTTTTTTCTCCCTGAAAAGACTTTTGATACAAGTTGTGCAGGGATCAGCATTTGCTGGCATTCCAGCTGCAGTGTTACCTGTGCCTTTGGGCTATCTGGTCAGAGTGCAGTTACTGGTGGTGTTTGCATACAGTTGCAACACTGTGGTGGAGATATCGCCTAACATACTTCTTTTTCCTCTTGGATAATGAAATCAATGATAGGGTATCTTTCTGTTGTATGATACTGTACAACCCATGGTATTTTACAGTCAACTTATTTTTATGATCCTTGCCATTAAATCTTATCTTTGACACTTCTTTATGCTGGTTTATGAGACTGAAGATAATCAGACTGAAGATAATTTCTTCAGTAATTAACCTTAAAATATTGTACAAATATTGACTAATCTACTTAACACCTTACCGGTATAGTTAAGATCATACATATTCTACACGTTAAACTGAAGCTTGTTTAGAAATACTTTAAAAATTATTGTGATAGATATGAGAGAACATGAGTCTTTTTAACTTTTTAACTCATCTTTCCTGAAGAATGGTTTAAAACAAGTGGTGAAGGGAAATCAGATAGAATAAATTTGTCTGATGATTTCTTAAAACAAACAAGCTTTACTAGATAGCCTAGCTTATCTACAAAAAACATTCTATGGTCCCTCTAACAATATTCAACCTTAATGTTTTATTTTTTTAAATGTTTTCAAACCTTTTTGAAATTAATTGAAAAATGGGTTGTGACTATAAAACAGAGATTGTTCAGTTAACCTAAAATCACACACCATCTGAAATTGTTTATGGTTAAATATACTCAAAGTTACTGGAAAAGACACATTTCTTATTTTTCAGGTTGTTTAAAACAGTCTGTTTTCAGTTCTCTTGGATTTACCATAGAGTCAGTTAATTTCTTATTTAGAGTATTGACTATAATATTAATTTTATTTAAAGTTTCTCCTCATAAACAGATTTTATCAATTTAAAAGTTTGGAAAGAAGCAGAAGAGATTATTTTGTTAATTGATATACCATGCTTTTTATGAGTAAAAGAATTAGTCTAGTTATCTTTCACTGACCATACCCACCAGGATGGACTTTCTGAAAAGAAACAGTAGCCTAGCTTAGTGCCATGGGAATAGTGTGTCAACGTCAGCAATTTAAGATGTTGCTGGCTTATCAGTGATCTTAGTTTAAATGGGACTATCAGCAAGCCACAAATGCTCTTTCACTACTTTTCTGCATAAGTTCCCTGCATAAGTGTTGATATGCATGAAGGTAGGGAGGCTCTACAGAGGGATTTGGACTGGATCGATCGGCCGAGGCCAACAGCATGAAGTTCAACAAGACCAAGTGCCAAGTCCTGCACTTGGGTCACAACAACCCCATGCAATGTTACAGGCTTGGGGAGGAGTTGCTGGAACGCTGGAAAAGGACCTGGGGGTGTTGGTTGACAGCAGGATGAATATGAGCCAGCAGTGTGCCCAGGTGGCCAAGAAGGCTAAGAGCATCCTGGCTTGTATCAGAAATAGTGTGGCCAGCAGGAGAAGTGATTGTTCCCCTGTACTTGGCACTGGTGAGGCCACACCTTGAGTACTGTGTCCAGTTTTGGGTCCCTCACTTCAAGAAGGATGTTGAGGTACTGGAGTGTGTCCAGAGAAGGGCAACAAAGCTGATGAAGGGTCTGGAGAGCCAGTCTTATGAGGAGCAGCTGAGGGAACTGGGGTTGTTTAGCCTGGAGAAAAAGAGGCTCAGGGGAGACCGTATTGTTCTCTACCTGAAAGGAGGTTGTAGAGACGTGGGGGTTGGTCTCTTCTCCCGTGTGACAAGCAACAGGATGAGTGGGAATGGCCTTAAGTTGCGCCAGGGAAGATCTAATTTAGGTATCAGGAAGAACTTTTTTACAGAGAGGGTTGTCAAGCATTGGAACAGGCTGTCCAGGGAGGTGGTGGAGTCCCCATCCCTGGAGACATTCAAAAGACATGTAGATGTGGTGCTGAGGGTCATGGTTTAGGGACCCTGGCAGTGCAGGGTGAATGGTTGGACTCAATGATCTGAAAAGTCTCTTCCCACCAGATGATTCTATGATTCTACTTCAAAGGAGCATACATATGTCTGGAATACTAGGCTATCAACAGCTGAATTTCACAGGGCACAAAAGTTTTTCCTTCAGCCTTGGTGACCACAGTACAGGAGTATCTACCTGTTTGTTTATTTATTACATCCCCTACAAGGATGAAAATGTTTAGAACTTGCAGTATAAACTCTAGTGGCTGAGAACTTCAAAACTGGGCTTTTCCAAGCTGATTTTCCTTCTTACAGTAAACAAAATATCTTACAGGAAATAATGCTACTAGTTATGTAAGGAAATGAAACAACAATTGTTATGAAAAAACTTATAGTAACGTGTATATTACTTTTAAAAGGACATGTACGATCTGTGAGTTGTGTCCCCTCTTGTATCTCTCTCCATGTTTGTCTTTTGCTTTTTTTCTTATTTAGGTTTTTTCTTTTTTAATTCATTACAACAGGATTTTAATGTTGATCTAACCATTGCTTTCAAAGGCACCGGAATTAGACTAGCCTTAAGTAATACTTAAATTTCACCCAACTAGAATTAGGAGACACATTCTCTTTGCCCTTACTCCAAAACTGAGAGCACAGCCAGTCCCTTAGTCTTCCCTCATCTCTGAGTTAATCAGATGTGCCTCGAGTTTAATCCTGGGTTTCCTCTAGTTTGGCTGGTGTCCTTTCAACTCAACTGAAACTATCATCAACAAAGCTCCTGTAACCTGGTCCCGGTCACAGCCAGGTTTGTCCGCCACCTTGTCCTTCCTCCCTACTGCATCCAGCTCTGGTGCTTGCTTGTTCCTTCATGTTACTCGTTTAGCCATTTTGATTTTTCTTAGTCTGGTCCTTATAAAGTCTCTTAGCATATGTTTTTGCAGGACTGCCAAATTTTTTCCGCTGAAATCCTTCCTTGAATCCCTCCTTTTGTCCTGTTGTGATAGATCCCATATATTTCTGAGCTTCAACTTACTATTTTTTTTATGTTGAATAAAGCCCATTATTCCGCTTTTGCTAAAGTCTGGTCCCACAGATTGCTTTTTAGAAGATGTTAGATTACAGTTTATGAAAATAATTTGGTTTGTTCACTCTATGATCTATTGCTCGTGGCTTGAAATGAGTATAAACAGATTATTTATAAGTCCTGTTCTCTCACTCTGATCTTTTCTGGACATCCTCCTGTGAATTTATTTAACATTGCTAATGCCGAATTGAAACGTTTGCAATCACACACAGACTATATTCTCATCTTCTTTATTGCTTGTGCCCAGTGGTCACCTCTAGTTCTCCCCATCTTACAATTGTGTATCTAAATCTTGCATCTGTTTTGTCATTAACACACAGGAGATCTGTTTTTTTCTTTCTCATTAAAAAATTGTACACAACCTCTTCAGCTTTTCTTGTTGGATCTTATTTCTTTCTATTCCATCCTGTCTAACTGCAATTGGGCAATACATTTAGTAAAGAGTAGAGACATTACATTTAGAGTAAAGACAACTTTTACAACTCTTAGTTTCCTGGGCTAGTATAATAACAGCTCGTTGAAGCCAGTTTAAATTAAAGTATTAGCACTTGTATTTCTGGTATAGTTACGCTTTGTGGACGTGATGCTTACTCCTTTGTTAGTGTATGGCAAACATGAAGGACCAACAAATACCCAATGAAAGCATAAACCTTCAGAGAACTAGCAGCTGTCATCGTATTTATGCTGAGGGTGGTGTCCAGTTTTCAGAGGCTTATAGCTTGATTAGATTTTGGACAGATTTCAATAACAACTAGAAATGGCATATTCCTGAAGTATTTCTGACTTTTTTTGACAAATTTTAAGTCATAGCCCAAAGGATAGAAACCCTAAAACTGTTTTAAGAACCCATGAGAAAACTTACAACTTCTTTCTTGGCCCATTTTATCAATTACTTTTGAAACAGATTGTGGCAGTTGCTCAGGAAAAAAAAAATGTAGTCTGAAAAATAAAAATTGAATGAAATTTAAAAGTAACAAGTACACAAGGTTGGATTATTGAGATGTTTGCCGTTGAGAAGCAGTGGAAGCTTTCACCATAGCTCTTCCTACCTGCTCTTCCTATAGTGTAGAGTATCCTGAAAAGCAAAAGTGCAGTGGCAGATCTGCTGTCTAGAAATACTATGCCCTTTTTGTTTGTTTCCTGGAAAGGATGCCAGTTATTGCCTCATGAACGTCATGTCGTCTTGTTGGGGTATTTTTATAGCCTTTCATTCTTCTGCTAATATTTTATTAAGTAAAAGCTGTTTGGGTTTTTTTTATAAAAAACCAAACCAAAAACAGCCAAGCAAGTAAATGTTCAACTTACAGAAAGATAGATTAGCAAAAGCCTACTCAAGGAACATCCTCTAAAGATTGCTTGTCTTTTGAATAACTATTGCGGTTCAATTTTTTCCAGTTGTTAATTTTTAACAGTTGTGATTTGTTCAAGAGAGCGTCTGAAGTATCAAATTAAAATAAAATACCCTCTGACTGAATGATATATAAGAAGTTGATGCTTTTTGAAAAACTCTGTCAGTCCCAAATGACTGTGTCATGTTATTAAATAATCACGTTTCTGTAGGGCAGGTGTAGTTCTAAGATTTTCAGCATGTTACCTCATTAGAGTAAAATAAGCACAAGGTCGAGTTGGCTAAACAGTGCAACTGTGGCAAGAATGTAACCACAGGCAAGTTTTGCAGCCACCTGTTGGAGGATCACGATCCTCAAGAATTAGACCTCTTCTCCGTCTTAGCTCCTCTGACAATGATGTATCACAGAGGCTTTGAAGAGCCATCAGTAGTGTGTAAGTTATACGCATTTGCATTAGAATTTAAACTATTCATACACCAATAAAGAAGCTGGCATTTTCCTATCAGTGCAAGGCAACTTTATTTAGCTTCACTGTGCTATTAAGAAATATTGTCTGTACTTGGTGTTTCCATTTTATCCAGTAGTTGCATTTAATACACGTTGTGGATGACTAGTTGCTAATCATGACTTTCTACTGCAGATTTTCCAGTTCACACTGTGTGGTCTTAAGCTATGGGCATTCTCTTCCTTTCATAGTAGATTTCTGCTTTTTTCCTGACAAGCTTTCCAGGTAGTTTCGTGAGTTGTTTCTGAATACTAGATTTAAAACACTTAAATTCTCTAGTGAAAACTTAAATGATTTTGTGATAGAGGCTTTCTATTATCAATCTGTAAGTGCTTTTGAGAAGAAAACTGAGCATACCTTCATAGTATACTTGTTTGGGAAACTTAATCTCTGTTGCACACTTAAGGGTCTAAAAGCTATTTTTTTTCGTGTGTCACTAACCAGCAGTTATCTTCTCCCATATGCGTCTGAAATGCACACTAAGTTTTCATCTCTATTTCTGGTGTCATTTTAATTGGGCTAGCTCTATTTACATCTTTTTCAGTGCTTTTATTGAATGCTGTTACTGTGTTGAGTACTGCTGTTAATGCCTCCTTGATTTATAAATTATTTCAGCATATTCTATAATGAAATAGCTAAATGGACATCTGCTGGAGGGCGTCTTTATTGTGTTGTAATGTGATTTTATACACAGGCATATTTGACAGTTTGGAATAGGGATTGCCCCTTGTGCAATTTGTAGTTATGATGCCCAACTAGGTTGTCTTTAGTGAATATGAAGACTTAGTTTTAAATTATTTGCACTGTTTACACCACTCTTAAAACTAGTAATTAAACAGATTGCAGACATTCCTTTCTCAGAAGCCAGAGAGCCAAAATATGTGATATTTTTCCAGAGAGTAGTTTTCCCAAGAATTGACTTCACCTAGGAGAACTCTCCAAACTGCAAAAGCTGGCAACGATGCAGCATTTCTGCAAGCATACTTTCAATTCTTGGGAATAAAATATGTAAGACTGAATGTAGTCCCATCTTATGAAATCTGTCACAGCAGTATATTGGTGGTCTGTAGCAAACAAGACATTTAAAGTTAACAAGTGAAAATTGTGGAATAGAGCAGAGAAAACAAATTGTTAATCTGCTTTCTTCATCTGTTTGTCATGTAGGTTACCATGGCATTTGAGTTTAGCTAAATCAAAGCTCCCATGTCTCCTCTCCCTTTTCCATTACCCAATCACACATTGTGGCACTTCATCTTTTATGGTGAGCAACTCTGAATATTCCTGAGAGTAGTAAAATGGAACCAGTTGGATGATCACTGGGTTTGACATATTCCTGTGTTGCTGTTTCGCTGCTGCTTTTTTTTATTTTATTTTAATTGCATATTTATTTTGTAGTTGCTACATCTGTCCCTGCAGTCTTCTAGCTTTCTCTTTTTCTTTTTTCTTTTCCCTTCTCATTTCCGCTTAGTTATGGAAATGATATGTATACACTTTCAACTGATGTATTTTATATGTAGGATGCTGCTATGTTTTCATGATTCTTTTTGCAAGAACATTGCTTACCTGCTTGTTATTTTGAAGAACTGCCTCAAAAGATGCATACTGGATGTTAAGTTTACACCATCTGTTTCAAGTTTTTAAAATCATCATGCATAGCGTGAAGGTGATGGTCACCCTGTAACCTCAAGAGATCTTTATATTTTATGACTTTCTGTACATTAGTTCACTTTCTTAAAATGATAGTCGTAACACTGTCTTTTTTTCTAGCTTGGAATTGAGAATATAGTGAGTGAATTTTTTATATTTCATGTCTGTGTTTTCAAGAGAAACTTCTTACAGTAAGAATAATCACAGCTGATAGTTTAGTGGCCTTCGAATGTGGTCTTCCAAGGACAAGTTCAAATTAGATGTGTAAAGAGGCTAGATCTTGAGGTTCTTCTGCTTCATAGAAGACTAGTCACTGTTCCCTCTTCCAAGGAAAGTTCTACCTATTCAGCTATATGAAATGTAGAAGTTATTGGGGAATAGAGAGGCCAAGACAGTAACTCTGGAACATAACAAGAATAATGAGGAAATCTGTAATTTAGTTTTCTTCCCCCATGAGGGCTCTAACTACTGAACTGTCTGCTCTGTTGGTTCTCATATCTCCAGGATATGATACTGAATTCTGAGCAAGGCTTGAAGCAAGTTTTGTTGAGCATGTTGAAGTCATGTGGTTTTGACACCTGAATTGTTTTTAAATTAATTGTTCAGGCACATCAGCTTTCTGAAAAAGAGAAAAATCACCCAAATGAAATGCTCATGCATCAAATTCAGTTTATGACGATAAAGTGCTACTTCAGCCATATATTACAGCATTAGGTAAACTTCCTGGTTTTTTGGAATGCATCTGTGCTCACTAGTACAGTCAAAGGTGCAAGCTAAGAGCCATATTTAATCACTGCTCTGGTTCTGTCAGTAATCAGACAGAGCTTTGCTACTGAACCTCTCTTCAAAAAGTAAACCACTTTCCCCTTTCTTGATAGTATTGATTTCTTTATTTTAAAAGCTGCTTAAAATAAAGCTGTCTCCTGCTGATAAGAGCATTTTGAGGTAGTCTGGCTCTAATTTCTTGAACTAAAACCTTGCTGGTCCAATTAACTGTTTATATGCAGTGGGAACTTGCAATTGGCTTTCTTTCATTTTACAGTTTGTATAATTAGTATATCAGAATGATTAAATTTACAGAAGTGGGGGAGGGAGGGAGCGAGCCAGAAATCCTTCCATGTACTTGCAACAGTCTAAATGACGTTATACACAAATGTGGAATAAGCTCTTTGGAGCTCTTAGCCTGGAAAACACCTTCTGAATCATGGAGTCTGCGCCCTGCTTGTCCCGAATACCATAAAATGTAATTCCTCTATGAGTTTATCTAGTTCTATCTTAAACGCAGTTATGCTGTTTCTTCTCCCCACTTCTCCAGCTTTTCCCATTGCATGGCTGTCATCATCCAGACTGATTGGATGAGTAGGAACCTTCTTGTAACTATCACTCTGTGTTTACTCCTGGCCCATTTATGCCTGTCTGTGGACATGCTAACCCTTTTGTCCCCCTCTCTTCAGGATAACTTTGAATGTTTGGAGTTGTAGTGAAAAATTGTTCACATTTTCTGTTTGACAATAAATACCTTGCAAAATCGGTCTTGATTCCATCATGGCTTAATGAAGGAACCATTAGGGGAGTTAGTACCAATTAACTGTAGTATAAGAAAGTTTAGAGGTACTACTAATGCGCTTCCTCCATCTACTGCTGTGCTGAGCTGATGAGCAGAGGCTACTCCTGATAGCAATGTTCACCTTTCCCATCTCACCACGCATGTTGTGACTGCACTTTTTTTCTTGAATTGTCATACTTCTAGTCAGATTTTTTCACCTTTGATTCTCACATTGTTAATTCATGCTTTTTTAACCAGTTTAGACAGATATGTATACTTTTATTGTTGTTTCAACACCATTTCTTGTACCTCTTTTAAGCATTTCTCACAATGGCTATCTTTGTCCTTTGAACTGGAAGAAGATAAAGTTGATTAACACCGGAAGAGGCATTGAACAGAAGAACATTATATTATCTGCATATTTCCAGCAGGAATACAGCTGCCAAAAGCATAGGTTGAAGGTTGCAGGTTATATTCCTACAGTGTGGGGGATATACTAATCTCTAATTCAGTTTGTGGCCTGGGGAACAAACCTGGTCACTCTGTGTGAAAAAAATTATGGCCCCTTTTCTGAAAGCTCAAGGTCCACCAGTATGTCTTCTGATGTTTGCTGCAGATCTAGGTCCTAGGTCTGGGTCAACCAGCCCCTTTCTACATGTCATTTGCTAGAGGCCCTTATTTTGAGTAGCTTACAGCATTGGCTTCCATCTTCAAAGATTAGCAAGATAAGTATATCTTTAGCTCAGGCAGTGAAGGAACATAATTAATACTTAATTAATTACTATTATGTACCTGAAATGTAACACTGTGGTACCCAAGATTGAATATTTGTTACCAAAAGTCATTCAGTTACTCCTGACAGCTGGCTGGGAAGAGAATGAGTTAAAGTACAGACCTGAGCCTTTGTGTGTCTATTCTAAACGCTAGCATCTGAAAGTGGTAAAATGTCTATTGATTAGCTACCATCAGATCCTGCAGGCAGTTTGCCTTGCCCATGTGCGAATGCTCTGCAGTTTTAAGAATCAGCAGAAAATGCTGTGTAAGGATATGTGGAAATGAGAACTCTTCTTGACATCATGCTTAGTGCACTGGACTCAGACAGCTTTAAGCTTTCTATGTCCTCTCAGAAATGAGTCCTGGGATCATTCATTTCAAGGAAATATATATGTGTATTTTCCCCCCAAAAAAGAAGTGCATTATAAACTCTAAATAGTGGAGTCTGAACAAGATGAAGTGGAAATTCTAGAGTTATTCAAATCTTGATCAAGGTAAGAGTATTCATTGGCTGTATTTACAAAGATATCTCATAAAAAATGCCTTTGAAAAGAAAAGACTAAAGGAGAAAAAATTGGATATGGAAATCCAGGTTTGTGGATGCTCGTATTTCAACTGTTAATAAAAGTAAATCTGGGGGTTTTCGTATGGATTATTTTGTTTCTTTTATGTGAATATTATGTCAACATCATAGAATTGGCTGCATATATCTTTCTTCAAAATGTTCTAATAATCATGCACAGTCACGGCCTTATCAGATTTGGAAAAGGAGAAATGAGATGGGTTGTATATTAACTGACAAGGAGCAAAAGACAAAAGGTAAAGAGGATTAGATTTTTGGACAGTACCTTGAGTGAGTAGGAATTCAGACGTTTGAATGATTCATCTCTTTTGAAGGGCAAGAAAGCGAAGACAGGGTTAATCTTTTCCCATTTTAAGTGTAGTATAGGGACTATCAACTTGAAGTCCAGACCTTCAGACTACCTTTCTGTCGTAAGGGTTTTTCATATTTTAAGTTATGGTTTTAAGTTTGTAATTAATCTGAATGTAGCTGTTGTTAAATACCTTGTTTATATGTTGAATGAGGATACCTTTTGATTGAAGTCCTTTCAAGATATTTTTGCAAGTTTACATTTACCTCTGTAAATTTCTATTACATGAATCTATTCCATCATCCTTCTCTATGTTGAATAATGAATGCAAAGAATCCCAAAACAAGAAACAAACAGAAAAAAAATACTCATATACTCATAATCAAAGCTCCTATAGACTCCCTAGGAGTCCATTACAAAGTTGTGTAGCATCTTAATATGTAATTGTTTATAGTTCACATGCTGTAAATTCTATCAGCAAAAACATAGGTACTTCATATTTTCTTACCCTCATAACATATCCTATCTGTACAACAATTCCTCTGAGACACACCATTATCATTTTATACATCTTAATTCATGCATACTTCAAAAATTTGTGTTTAAATGATTTTACGATATCTTTCAAGAATTGGCATGGTGAAATATCGTGTCCAGAAACAGTTTAACTCTTTGTCTTCCTCATTCATGCTATGTCACTATATGTAAGGTAATAGAGTAAGAACAAAAGAAATTTTGTTCTGGTTTGCCTCGATGACTTTTTTTGAATTTTATTTTCCTCTGTGTTTTTGAGATTTGGATGTTGCAGAAACAAGACAAATAGCAAAATCCACCAGCTTTTCTTTTTCTTTACACAGTATGTACAGGTAGGATTCTTCCTCTCCCTTTTACTCTAACAGTACTGGAAATAAGGCAGAAACTGAAAAATACTTTTCCTCAAAAAATCTGGAATTAGACAAAGGAGAAGTACTAAGTTACCGAAAGAAAGGCATTAATCAAGCCTGTTTGGACGTTCAAATGCAGTAGCGTAGTAATGGAAAAAGGATAGGCTTTTCAAGGAACATAGAGTTCAGGGCTAAGTAAAGAACCTGATGTGGTTTGGGGTTTTTTTGTTGACCTTTTTTTGTTGTTTGGGGTTTTTTTTCCCCTCCTCTATATATGGTCTGTGTGTGTGACTGGAGTTTTGCCACTTTTTTTTATGCTGGAAAGATCTAATAAGCTTCCTTTAACCATGACTGTAAACCAAAACTTCTTTATAACCAGCATTTGTCTATTCTAAGTAAGTTGTTCTCCACAGAGTATTATCAGTCTTATCACAGCTTATTTTTAGTCAAGTAGAAGCTTAGTCATATGGAATAGCAATTATCCGCCCACTCCCAAAAATGTTAAATTCTTTTGTTCCTCCTCCTGCATGTCTCTTCAATGTTTAGTATCTGTGTAAAATAAAAGTAATTTAAAAAAGGGCTTTAATCCAAAAATTACGTATGCCAAAGTGCAAATACATAGTACCAATGTTTTACTCAGGCAATAGTGTGAATGAAGTGTAATGAATGTGATTCTTGTAAGTAGATACTACCATGTGTTACGATTGTATTTGCATCCTGTGACTTGATTATTGTATTTGCTGGTTTGTACTACAAGTGTTTGCATATTTCCAGATCACTTGCTAGGATACTCATGTAGTTGCTGTGATTGATCTCTATAGAGTTTACAAAATTATAAATATTTAATCACAAGGTGTGCATGTAGATGCATACTGAGAGTCACAAGAATAACTAGTTGAACTGTCGTCATCTAAAACGTTTCTGTTGGATTCAAGCATAAGTTTGCCTAGGTTTTCATCCTAGTCTGGATGTCTCCTACTTTTGAGAAGTGAATCAAACTCAAAGCTATTGAGTAATAAGAACATAATTTAATTTGAGCCCAGAGAACTAAGAATACTTTTAGCTGTTATTTCTTTAAAAAAAAATTCTAAAAATGAATCCCCTTTACCTACCTTTTCTATGAATAAGGAAAGGTAAACAACAAAAACAGGGCTGCAAAGAGTAAATATCTCAGTTTAATTTATGCAGAAATAATTCTGCTTCTTTTCCTTGCTTGTGCAGTTAGTGTAAAAAGATCCCACAATGTGTGGACTGAAATATTTTTTAACCTATAAGCTAGCCATATCTAAAGAAGTACAGTCATGATGGACAGAACCTGTTATTTTTCTAAGGAAAGAAGTGGTGAAGAGTTTCTCATGCTCAAAAAAAAGTGTTAAACTGTGTTCTAGCATCTCATTGTGCTGCAGATAACTAAAAGATTAGATTCCAAAGGTAATTCCAAAACTGAAACATTAAAGTCTTTTAATATGGATTTATGCTAAGTTTTTCTCAACAGACGAAGAGCATAAAAACAAGTCTGCCTTGATATAAGAATGGATATGGGGTAATTTGTATTGGAAACAAAAGATTTGATATTTTGATCTTGTTTTTCTTTAGGAACTTCTCTTTTTTTTTTTTTTTTTTTTTTAAATAACCACAGCAAGACCAGCTTTATACTTGGGCTGCAGTTAACCAACCCACACATTCATCAGATTACATAGACGGAAGCTTTCCAAGGAGAATTCCATCTGTGTGGCCCCCACCCAAACCTCCAGATGAAGGACAAAGACTCAAAATTACAGAAGAAGGTATAGTTTTTGGACATGGAAAAGATATATGTATAGCATGGGGAGGAGCTGCTTTTTTTAGAATCCAAGATAAAAACTTACTATCTTAACCAAATACCTGATTTTGAAGATCTTAGATTAGCATCAGAAATAATGTTAGCTAGTATGAATCTAATAAAATACTCATCAAAAATGCATGCTATTTGTTAACAACCAAGATGTGCACCTGGCATCTGCTGACTAATGGATTTTACCAGGTGTGACCTTTGTTCTTTTCCAGTTTACATACCTTCAGAGCCATGAAATATGAGTACTTTTCTTAAAAATGTGGAAAACTTCAGAAGCTCACTTGGTGTTATACTGAAAGTTATTAGAGTGGTGTAAGGTATTCCTTTGTGGATTCAGCAGGCCCCTACTGACAGAGAGGTAGGAAGAAGTATATCTGAAAAATAAATTGGTGTTGTTTACAAAGTCAGTTTATCTTCAAATTTGTGAGGTTACTCCACCAACCAAATTTCTGAAATCTAGTGTGTACTGTTGAAAGCTTTGTTTAAGTTGAGAATTAAAACAAAACAAACCTTCCTGTAGCTGACAAAGGAATTTAGAAGATAATTTCAAATCTGTTTTCTGTTAGTTATTGATGGACAAATACTACAGGTTCTTGAAAGCTTAGCTTTGCAAAAGTTAGTATTCAGTGCCTCTCCACACTTTCAGGCTGCAATCATCCTCATGACCTGCATGGAAAGCCACTGGGAATTCTCAAATTTTTCATTTCCTACCACTCCTTTTCTTAATTTCTTAGATTTGAAGAGTCAGGTCATTATTTCAGCAGATCTCTTTGTATTGCTTGTAGGCTTTGGGTGGAGTTAATTTCAGATTTGCTTCTGTATGGGCCTTATCTACCACTTCATCTGGAACACGACCAAAGTATTCCTTGCGTGGACACCATTTCTCATGGCAACACTACACTTTCTGGTATCACTTATTCTAGTGTTCACAAGGAAAACAAATGATGTCAGCAAAAATGCAGCATTGCTCTATCACTCTGTTTACTCTGGCTTTTACCAAAGCAGTACTATTAGAGGACAAAGAAACGTTTCTGCATCCATCTCTCTGATGCAACTGAGAATGTGGAACACTGCAGTGCTGGTCTGTTGGACTAGTCCAGGTTTTGACTAATGATCTACTCTTTTATGCTGTATTCAATGAAAGTGCTGTCATATGTGGCAGAGGAATTCATTGCTGAGAGGACAGGTTCTATTTCTCAACTTGAAGACTCTAGATAATGGACGTGTAATGAGAGTATTTATAAACATGCTCTGCACTTTGAGGTTACAGCCTGGCAGAGGCTGGTTGTGAGTTAAAAACCTAAAATAACATTGATTGCATAAAATATTTTTTTAAATGTAAATATTTTTCTATTTTTACCAATTTGGAAGAGTGTTTCTACCAAGCGGATAATACTAATGATTTTTAAATGTATTCACTTCAATAAGTGGTTTGATTCCATACTGTGTGTTCTATTTAATACTATGCCTACAACGTGGATAGTGTATAGTACTTGTCTGTTTCTTATCTCAGCCATTGCCCTCTCAAAAACTGCAAAAATATTAAAATAGAATTACAAGGAAAACTGTGTATTGTGACTATTTTTAAATGGAACATAAATAGCTCTCATATTTTATTTGAGGTGCTGACACTTAAAAATATTACTGAAATTTTGGGGTTTGGGTTGAATTTGCAGTGTAGGGCATGGAGGGAAAAGAAAAAAGATTGTTCTAAATAAAGTTCAGGTAGATAAAAAAAATTAACTTTTTTTGTTTGATTGCTCGCATGTTTGCCATGTGGAAGAACCTGGAGGTGAGTGATATTTCATGTGAAGCCTGAAGGATAAACATCTTCTCCAAGATTTGTAACTAAATTATTTTGTGTATATATGTGCCTTTGAAAGGTGGAGGGGGCAAGCATTTTATAAAGAGTTTAAATTACTGTGTGCAGAGGGGCTGTATTTTGCATTATCTATAATTATTGCTGTATGGATTAAACAGATACAATATTAATGTTAGAGACAAAGGTTTATAAACAAAAATGTCAATTTTGGACAAAAGTATTGATCCAGAGAAGAATATAGCAGGATATTTTTATATGTAGACTCTCTAATTACGCATGTTAACATGAAGACAATATTAGGCCTTCAAGTTTTAAGTAAGGCAAGAGGAAATTCTGCATGGTCTTAGGAAATCTATTCCTAAAATAGCAGAGTGTTATTAGAGTGGTCAGGGGTTTTTGGGGTGGTTTTCATCAGGTTGGTTGGGGATTTTGGGGGGGTTTTTGTCTTGCGGTTGTTTGAGCTTTTTTTAAAAACTGAAGTTTTGAAATACCTAGTGTGAGTCTGGGTTCAAGTCAGCAGATACACCAAAAATATTTTCGGTTCGGGATTCATAAGGTTTTTGGACAAAGTGAGTCAATATCACCAATAGGATCAGTGTGTGTGCTGCTACATTTGACGTTACTACTCACACCCTAGCACACGCTGAATCCAAACATAACAGGGTGTTTGAAATTCAATTATTTTAATGTTTTGCTGATGATACTATTCCACTTAACATGTTGGAAAAGGCAAGTGTGCAGGCACTAGAGCCTAGTCATCCTGTCTCCCACGTACAGCCCTAACCACCTGGGCAGAGACTCAAAGATAATACAACTTCTCCTGCAACATGAAACAGTCCTAACACACTAAATCTCTGTGTGGGCTTACACCTTGAAATCTAAGTTACTCTCTTTAATGAAACAAGGGCTGTTCAGGCATTTATTTTCTTTGTTTTATGAAAAATGTGGGGAAAAATAATGTTTGGGTTAAAGGGAAGGTTTCATTTGACATATGGCAATTTTTTCATTTCAACTTTTTGTTGTGGTGGTGATGGTGGTGGGGTTTGGTTGTGGGTAGTTTTTTTAGTTTTGTTTAACAAAGATAGAACCCCTTTAGTTTGTTGAAAAAAAAGATTGTATTTGGTCAATTTTGACAAACTAACTTTAAAATAAAGAGCTCGACCATCCTAAACTTGGCTTATATTTAGAATCCTGTCTGAGGTAAAAATAAGTTAAATATTGACAAATATATAGGAGCAGCCTGTTCCTAATTTTGTAAGAACTTTTGAGTAAGGGAGGTAGCTTGTGCCAATTTGCATAACAGAAAACATTACTTTCTGAGTTGTGCGCATGTCTTGTCTAGTACTAGAACATTTAGCAAAGAATAAAATCTGTTGTGAATGAAGATCAAATTTGTGTTAAAGTTTCTCTCAACCATCCAAAAATCTAAAATCACATACACAGGTTCTGGAGAGATCACCGATGCCCAAATACTAGTGAAGCTTTCCTGGTTTTGTAAATCAGTTGAGGTAGGGTTAGCCAAATATGTTCTCTTCCAGATAATTTGTAAAACAAGTGTTTCACGAATGCTCAGTTTAAAAATGTTAATATTTCTTCCTTTGGTCGGAAGGGACATTAGTAGCTTTACCAGAAAATAATCATTCATTGTTTTTGGTGAAATTCATTTGGTTGCAATGAGGAGTGAGTGTCAAATTCATTAGTAGCATCCTGTATTTTCTTCAGTAAATGGAATTATCTGGAAGTCAATAATAAGACATGATTTATCCATACTAAAAACTTGTCAAAGTGAGAGTCAATTAGTTATTTCCTGTTAAGGCCAGTATACACTCATCAGCTTTTATGATTAGGAACAATTCTGTGAGATGAGACTTGAAATGTTGTTTCAGTTAACAATTAAAAGCAAAAAAGGTTGAGAAATGTTAATTTTCAAGGGGTAGCCTTGCGGCATAACTGCCACTGGAATGAAACTTCCCCCTTGTATGTCTTGCCTCCCAAGAGCTGGGATAGTTGGAAAGCTGAGGCCAAATGTCTAGGAATTATGAATACAGAGGTTCTGTACCACAACTGCTTCACTATTCCCGCAAATGGTCAACAGATTTGCCTGCTGTGTAGTGATACCATTAAAAGATATAAGAAGGATGCAAGGTGCACACGTGTGCTATATTTTTATTCTTGTCCTATGTACAAAATTAGGCTATGACCAGTTAAAGAGCTGTTGTTAACAGTACTTTGCAATGTGTAGCTGCTGGGGCGTTTTTTGTTTATTATTTTTTTCTTTCTTGTTGTCTCCTATCAGGCAAGGAAACTGAGGCACAGAGGGGTTCTTTAAGGTCAGAGATGAAATCCATAGAAAGGTCAGAACAGAAAACAGAGCTTTTAGTTCAAGCCCTGTTCTTTATCTGCAAGAATCCCTTTCTTCCATAAATAAAAGAAAAATAAGTTTTTGTCATTCTCTGCAATGGCTTACCGAAAGACTTAGAATCATAGAATTGTTTCGTTTGAAAGAGACCTTTAAGATCATGAAGTCCAACCATTAGCCCATCACTGCCAAGTCATTGCTAAATCATGGCCCTCAGCACCACATCTACATGCCTTTTAAATACTTGCAGGTGACTCAACCACCTCCCTGGGCAGTCTGTTCCAGTGCTTGACAACCCTCTCTGTAAAGAAATTCTTCCTAATATTCAACCTAAACTTCCCCTGGCACAACTTGAGGCCATTTCCTCTTGTCCTATCACTTGTTACTTGGGACTTAAGAGTCTTACTTAAGTCCTGAAGTACTTAATGGTCCTGAGCATGTAATGGGTTGTTGCATGCTCTTGTCATTTCCAGCACAAAATCTGTTATTACTTTTATCTGGCAGCCAATCAAAACACAGCACTGTAGAAACAATGCAGGAACACACAGTATGTATGTCTTAATGAAATATTAGAACAACCAAAGTTTTAATGTAATTTCTTTTGGGCTTAGGTTTGGTTTAAATTGAAATGTTTTTATGAAAACTGGTCTCAAAAACTAGTATTTGTAGATAGAATAATTGTTATCCAAGTTTTAAAAAAAGAAAGAGAATCTAGTTGGAAAGGATGTCTTGTGTTCCCAGGTAAAGTGTGCAGAGAAACGTTTGTAGTCCCATTGCTATTTTATTTATAAGTGAAGGAATTCTTAGATTTTTATTAGGTTATTCATTAGGATTCTCATTAGTTATTCTAAAGTAGAAAATAATTTAAGATGATACAACTGGAATGAAGTACTGCTGTTTCATTTTTCAATTTTGGTCAAAATTCCAAAAGTCAAATCAATGCTGGCTCTTTGTCCAAAACAGAGGGTGTGGAATTTGGTGCAAAGGTAAGAATTAATTTTGATCCTCAGTTTGAATGTCTCCGGTTCTGGGAAGCTTTGACTGTACGCTTACGCAATAATTGTAATGACCAAACCATCCCTCTGTTAAGCTGAGATGTTGTGGACAGTGAATAATAAAGCTAGGATGAAACTGAGATTTCTCAAACTGTATTTGCATCAGTAAGGCCAGTTACATTCAAGCACACTTTCAAAATGTGAGTTTAGCCATTAATACTGGTATTTCTTTGAATCAGAAATTTCACAATAAAAATGGACTTCCTTCATGTTAAAGATGATAGCATTTAATGTTGAACCATAATACATACATTGCAAATTGAGATCACACTGCCTTTATGCATATAATCTGTTCAGGTAATTTTAGAGGGCTAATATGGAAGTGGGAGAGTTAACATTGTTTTCTTTTAATTCTACCCTCATTTCATGAAATTCTTAATGTGTATTTTAAATAACAATGGATTTTTTTCATACAGAACTTTAAAAATCTGTATCTTCTTTTCAAATCCAGAGTTGAAATCTACTGTCCTAGAAACAGAGAAACACATAGATGATGTT
>NW_010406553.1:0-1939 GCF_000710305.1 Buceros rhinoceros silvestris | reverse complement strand
ACACATAGTGGATGGTCAGCAGGTGCAGGTAAGATTCTAACAGAAGTGTTTTATCTATAATGTTGTAAACATACAAAAACCCCAGTACTTCAGATATTTTTCAAGTAGTTTTGTGTGCTAAATGTTCTGAATGCAAACATTCAGAAATATGTTTTTGATTCTGAATTTTGATTTCAAAATACTTACATACCTCATAGTGTATCTAGGTACAGAGATGGAAGGTTCCTGCCTGCCCAAGGTGCTATTGGTAAAATGTTGCTGTTCACTTAGAAGTAAGTTAGCACTTGGTTCTGGAGGTCCGATGGTGTTACTAAGGAATAGTAATAGAAGATCTGGTTATATTAGCTGATCTACGAAAGTTCATTTGAACAATAGTGGCAGAGATTCTTTTTTCTGTTTCTCCACTGAAGCTTACAGCTGTGATAGTCTGTGAACAGATTTAGGGCGCCATGCTGAACTTTAAAGGAAAATGATGTAAATACCGGGTCGGGGAGACTTAGCCTGGGTTGAACTTGATCAATATAAACCTAGTCTTTTTTTTTTTTAACGTTACCATTAATGCTATAATCTTCATTAAATGTCATTAAATTTGGTGCATTTTGATGGAGTTGAGGAACTTAAAGTTCCGTTTCTCAAAAGACTGGCTTGTTTTCTGTGAAAGCTCTCTGATAGTAGGTACCAGACTTACACTACTACTAAATAAGACTATTCAATTGTTCTGGAAGTCACGAAGACAAAGTTCTGGTTTCCTTAAATAAAGACTGGCCAAAAGCTCTTGAGATTTTTTTTTTTCTCAGTGGAGTTGGTTTTTTGCGGGATTTTTTTGTTTTGTTTTGAGGTTTTTTTTCTTAATGACTGGAAGGTTCAAGCATCACTGCATTGAGCAACATTTGTGAAAATGATCAATGATTTGCTTTTGAGGGAGAAAATAAGGAATGCCTAATGGAATGCATGCTATTGCTCATTAAACTTGCAAATTTAATCCAGGTTTGATCAAGTATTTTATGAGTGTGGATGGGGAGAGTAGGTAGATTACCTGTACAGTTTTTGTCTTGCTGAACATCATTAGAGTTCTTCTAGTTAGTTACCTAAATTTTTCTGCCTCATAATTCAGAACAATTAAAAACGGGAGGCCATTAATTAAAGTATCTCAAAAATACTCTACATTGCAATATTTTAAGTTTAAACTAAAATATTTCAGTCAGCCAGGTTTCAGTGGCAATGCTTTCTAGTATTTCTTGTGAAAAAGAAGTTTCTCCTATACTCTCAGAAAGGTGTTGCACTTAATGAGCGCACTTAATCTGATTTGAAGTCATCACAGGAAAAGGCCTATGTAAAAGACTTTTTAAATTGAAAATGTAATTAATGGAACTAGGTTCATGAATGCTTAGGTACCTTACTTAAAAGAAACTGACTCTCTTGCAATGAGAATGAAGTTCAACCAGCAGCACTAAAGCGCTGTTTGATCACTTGAACAAGTAACATTAATTTCAGGTTGGGGTTCTTTGTTATTTTTAAAACTAGCATATTATGTTTTCCAATCACTGAATTGCATTGCCTAGTGTTATAATCCCTACCTCTCTTCCTCAGTGCTCTCTTCTGACAATAATGTGAACTTATTCCATTCTGTACTATTATTGGATGGGTCTTTGAGCAACATTGTCTGGTGGAAGTTGTCCCTGACCATGGCAGGGGAGTTGGAACTAGGTGATCTTTAAGGTCCCTTCCAACCACAACCATTCTATGACCCTGTGAATGAAGAGCAGAAATAACTAGTCTTAAGATGATCTCCTCACTTGCAGAAAATAATTTCAATTTTTTTACTATATTATGTCATCATCATTCTAGTTTATTTTGGAAATCAAAGTGAAAGTTATTTAATTTGAGGAACCGTTTGTCAACAAGTGGACTGTCATCATCATGGCTTGGCTTCGTGGAC
>NW_010406552.1:0-5817 GCF_000710305.1 Buceros rhinoceros silvestris | reverse complement strand
AAAAATAATAATAATAATAATAATAATAATTAAAAATCCCAACACGACAACAACAACGACACACAAAACAAAACACGTTATACAGGAGACAGAGCGAAGAGAGGGGAGAGAGAAAAAAGAGAAGGGGAGAGAGAGAGAGGACTGTTTCTTTCACAACTTGTGTGCATTCAGGAGCAAAGAGGGGGGAGAAGAAAAATTACATCAAAGAAGACTCAGCAACATTTAATCTGAAACCTGACAAGCCGGCTGTCAAGTCACGGACTGTCTAGGAGGCAACACGAAGCGAGGGAGAGAATGGGGCACCAGCAAGGACTGTGTCACCAGAGGATGCTGCGATGTAAACAATCCAACAAAATCCACAAAGCCAATCAAACAGAAGATCCCTTTTCTTTTCTCTCCTCCTTCCTCTTTTCCACACTCCCTCACCTTCCTTCTTTCTTCCTCTTTCTTTTGCAGAAAGAGGTCTTTGCTTCGGTGTCTATAGCCACTTAACTTTTTGGATGGCCTGGGTCATTTTTGTGAGCTGATGCTCAGCCAGTTCATACTTCTGAAAACAAACAAAAAAAAAATTGAAAGAAAAAAAAGCCACAAACCAGAGCAAGTCACCTGAAGCTCTCTGCACACTGGTGTCCTGTGAAGAACCCCTTCCTCTCTTCACCCTGAGCTCCTGGGCACCCAGCCCTTGCTAAACATCTTCTTTCCTGTCCCTTCCTTCATGCACCATTGCACTCGCTGGCCTGAACTAAAGCTGTGTCAATTCTACTGAAAACATACTTTTCTTTTTGTTAAATCCTTTCCCTCTCCCTCCTTAATTTGACCAGGTGTCTTTCTCTTTCTCCCTGTATGCCTGTGTGCGTGTGAGCATGCATGTATGTGTGGCTCTCACTCCACCGTGTCTCTCTTTCTCTCTTTCTCTTGCTCTCTCTAAGCATGCAAAAGGAACAGTCCATGTGTACATATGCTCATCCTGCTGTAGATAATGTCCTGCCTTGTAAGTGTGAGACAAGATGCTGGGAGATCACTCAGGCAGAGAAGAGGTGACGAGAGAGGGGCAGCCGCAATGCAGGTTCCCATGGTATCCCCTCTCTGGCATCGTCACTGGCTTTTTGACTCCTGGCTCCTTGCTTGCAAGAGTCAGTCTGCACCCTTGTTTAGCCTTTTTTCCTCCCCCTCCTACAACCTGTCTGGCTCTCTGCCTTCAAGTACCAGCATAGCAGCCCCTGCTACACCTGAGTGCTTGCACACGTGCATTTGTCCAAATAAGCAGAAGAAACCCAGACTGGCCTGCAGCACTATGGAGAGCAGAGCGTGGCCACCCACTCCTCCTGGCTGGCTGGGTGGGATATGAGTAAAGAGACCTTAGACATCACCGTGCAGCCATTCCTGTAGGTATAGTGTTTGCCTAGGAATGATGCCTCAACATGAGAATTACAATCGGATCATTCCTAACTGTATTGGTAGTCATGCAAAACCAGAGCCAATATCCTTTTTAGTTGTCGTTCTTCCTATCCTCCCTGTTATAAAAGATAACGGATGTTATGTAAGGGCGAGTGTATGTGTGCGTGTGCGTGTATTGTACACCACTTCTACTAAAAAGCTCACTTTGCAAATTCCACATTTGAAACACATTGAGTCAGAATATGTTCAGGATCCATGAATATAAGAAGAAAATAAAATGTCAGGTCCCAAAACCGAGGCTTAGAAGGAAGGAGCTTAAACTTCTGCAGCAAAGGAGTAGGCAGCACAACTCCCCCTGCTCTTCTCTTTTCTCATGTGAAGGGTGCTGGTCTTGCTGGAGAGGGCTGTCATTTGCCATCACCCTTCCAATGGCAGAACCACATCCAAAGGTGCCAACAGGAGATGCGCTAGTGTTTCCTGAATGAGGAGAAGGGGAGGGAGGTAACAGGCCATGAGAAACAGGGTTAAGAAATGCTGAATGGTGGCTGGAAATTGCCATGCCAACAACAGGTCTGCTGCAGTACACTCCAGTAGCTGCAGTGCATGTGTGTAGGCAGGAGCAGTGAGGAGAAGCCTCCCGTGTTTCCTGGCCAGTCATGAGCCTTACCATCCATAGCAGCAAAGATAATAAAATATAGGGTTTATCAGATAGCCCCTTGTTTTTGGGGGTGGTGGCAGAGATGCACAGGGCAGAATTTCAGTTAGCCCACACAAGTTGAGTGACCATCCCATGACAATACAGTGTTCTACAGGTGCTTGGCACCACTGAGCTTTCAAGCACCAGCAAGCTTGCTTTCCTGTCTTTGCCCTGCAGACTGACACAGTAGCAGCCCACTTGGCAGCCATGCTCACACGCTCTTGAAGGCAAGGGGGAAACTGCTTGGGCTTGTAGCCCTGCAGGGTGTGGGAGGGGATACCCACCGGCTGGTCTCCTGACCGGAAGAATAGTGGGAAAGCTGTCTGTGAGCCCCTCCTCATCTTTGCACCGCTGGGACACACTCCACCAAGGCCTCTCCCTGCCACTTAGTGCGGCGCGTTCACCTTGACTGCGGCACTGCCAGTGCCTGCCTCCTCTCTGCTGAGCTCAGCTGTTTCGAGCAGCAGCAGCAGGCAATTATGGAGACAGTCAAGGGCTCCTCGCAGACAGCCAGAATAAGCAAGGAAATACTACAGACATGAGAGGCTGAAGTTTGGGTGATAGCAGACTTGCTAGAGATCTGCTGTGGATTTGGATGGTGCTAAATTGTGCTGCCCTTGCTCCTCCAGTCCCCAAAGCCATAGCTGGGGGTGTTTGTGCCTTGGCGCAAGAGGGGAGAGCTGGACAACCGGTGCTTGAAGTCCGCCGAACGCCCAGGGGCAGCTGCCCCCTTCTGAGATGGGGCGGTCGTTGATGGGACTTGGGTCTCTCCTTTGAGACTGGTGTGCTGCGACCCAGGAGAAAAATGCCCTATATTCTTCAGAGCATTCAGACACGCCAGTCCTTGCACCCACCTCTCAGGTGGGCTGTGTCATTCCAATACCTTAGTAACACTTCAGATTTCCTGCTGCAACAGGGCTTCTCATCCCACTGGCACAGCCATGGGCTGATGCTGGTCCCAGAAGGCAGGGCTGGGAGCTGCACCCTCTCCAGCACACTGGCATGAGGGAAAACATCACATTGCTGACATTTTCATTCTCAGGGGCTGTGCCTATGCCGGGATTTATTGTCACAGGCTTGTTGTGAGAAGATGGGCAGCCTGCAGTGACTTGCTGTCATAGGCTGTTCCCAAGGGCTGTGTCAAACCCAGCATTTTCTTTAGGTTGAGGCATCTCCTGGATGTCAGCCTGGTTGCTATTGTCCTCTGCTTGTGTTTTTATCACTGTGGAGTCACTCCTAAACACTGGGTTCAAACACATCTGAGCCCTATGGCGTGGTGGTGGTCACAAGTCCTGGCACCTCGTTGTTTAACACTTTTTGGGTTTGAAGGAGTTTTGAGAGGGTATTTTTTTAGATGTCAAGGCATAGAGGCTTATAGGTTAAAGGGAAATATATTACTAAAAACAGGACACCCGTTTTTTGAAGCCATCTGCCTATTAGCTAGAGGAGACAGCCACAAAGTGGTGCTGGGATCTGGTCTTGCCTGCAGGACCTGGGCAATTCTGTGTCTCTGCCACGTTGCTGTGAAACAGGGTTAAAGCCAGTGATTTGCAGACTTGTCTCAGAAAAGCCACAAATACGAAGAATGCCTGTTATCCGCAGCAGTGCGGGGAACCCCACTCCTGGCAACGCCTCTTCATAGCAGGGCTGGGGGAGTCATGGGTAGGCTGGGGCTTGGTTTACTCTGAGAAGGTAATCATGCAAGCTGCTGTGTATGTCACGGGATGCTGTGAATATTCCCGTTTCTCCTGAACTTAAGCAGGGATCACTCAAAGCATCTGTTGAGAGGAAAGCCCAGATGAACATAGGAAACTCAAGGTCAAATGCTTTTCCCCATTCTCTTTCTCCACTCCACCCTTTGAGAGAGATGTTGCAAAGGGTTTTCTCATGTCTCGGGCCCTTTTCTCTGAAACCTTTTCTCCTCCTCACCTCCACTCCACCTTCATGCCACTATCTTCCCTATCCCCTCCCAAAAAGCTGCGCTTTTGCTTCCTGCTGCTTGTCAGCTGGTTGGGGACTGGGGGGAGACAGGGAGTTTGGAATGAGACACCAGTTCCTTGAGCTTGTCAGTGTAATTGTGTTTGATTGCTGGAGATTTAACATTGAGTGTTATAAAAAGAAACAAAAAAAATGGAACAAAAAAAGGAAGAAAAAAAATTTTATTTCTTCTACTGGTTTGTAAATATTACAAGAGTTACATGAGATGTCTGGTAATGTCCAAGCAGAGGAACAAAAACTTAGATTTAATATTTGGCTCCGTACTTGCTAGCAGAATTCTAACCGTTTTCAGGTGACCGGGAGGAGGGGTGAAGGCAAGTCTTTCTGAAAGGAACTGGACAGGGGAAATGCAGCCACCCCGAGCCACATGAACTCCATGCATGACTGTAGAGTGCTGCATGGAGCGTGTGCCTGGTCAGATGGAAAACCAAGCATCTCTGTCTCTGAACGGCTGAGAAGGGTGACGTGGGACGCTCCAGCCGACACCTGTATCTTGGCAGTTGTGTTCATTTTTGTTTGTTCGCAGCCCTTCAGCTTGTGGGTATGTTGCTCAGTGACGCACTCCCCTCCTCCCCCCTTCCCGCTTTCTTCACCAGTGAAGTTGTGTTGCCCCATGCTAGCACCAAGTGCATGTTAATGTGCCATTCATGAAGATTTCATTGGTGACATGCATTGTGTCAAGAGTTAGTCTTTGTCTGCACACCTTTCTCATGCCACTGACTGTTCACCACTTGGGCAGATATCTCGTGTACTGCTGCTTGCCCCACTTTTGGTCAAAGTATATCCAAGCCCCACCAGCTCTTCTTAGCTCCAGGTGCTTCCAGACCATGCCCCAAGCCACCTGTCTGAACAACCTCATTTTGAAAGTCCAAGCTCACAGCATGGACAAAGTTGCCGTCAATAGCTATGTGGTCTCAAGGCTGAGTGGAAGGTGCAAATCTGGAAGGAATTTGGGAGAGCAACAGCAAGTCCTGATGAGTCAAGAGCATTTGGGGAAGAGGATGTGGGAAGTAGGAGGAGCTACTTCTTCAGAGACCTTCACAGCGCTGCCACCAGGTGATGTTTCAGCTCAATCTTTTGTGCAGTGCTTTACCACTTTGGCCCTCTCTGATAAGGGAATCTATGGGCTCTTCTCCCAACGCCTCTCACACCGCTTCTTCCTCTCCTTCAAGCACACTGAACCGCAGCTCAAATCATCATGGTGCTTGATGTGATGTAGCAACGGACACTGAGGATGGCTAACCAAGAGAGTCCCATAGAGGAGATGCTAGGGGGGTGAGCAGTTCTTTCTCTCTCTCTTCTGATGGTGCACCACAATCTTACTGCTTCTCTGACTCCAGTACATGAAAATTCAAGAGTTAGGGATGTCGGGAGCAAACTGACCCATGGAAAGAGCAGAACCTTAGGCAGGGAAGTGATGGAGAAACTGAATCCAAGATGTGACGCTGGTGGTAAAGGGCAAGGATGAGTGCTGTCCATCGTCCATGCGCAGAACTCCCAGGTTTACCAGCGAGGAGACTGTGGCCTCTCAACACTAGTCTTAGAGTGGCTTCATTTCCGGTGGGATGCCCAGAAGATTTTATTTTTTTAGCTGCATGACTCCTGCTGACTAAGAGCTGTGTCACACCATTAAAACCTCTTTTCCTTCCCGTAAATCGCTAGAATGATGTTCAGGCAGCTCCTACAAGCCCCATCCCCCGTTCCACCCCACCCCTCACCCAACC
>NW_010406551.1:0-11948 GCF_000710305.1 Buceros rhinoceros silvestris | reverse complement strand
TCTTCCAGCCGGATGATGATTCTATGATTCTATGATTCAGGCCTTTGCAAAACTGTACTTTTGCAGTAACTGTGAATTATTGTAAAATTAATTTGCAAAGCACCTGCTAGTAGATATCTTTTGTTCTAGATGCTCTTACATGGCTGCAATTATCCATTGTCTTTAAAGGGGGATATAACATGACTGCTTCCCAGCATTTTTTCATAACATTGGGTTTTATATTAAATCTTCTCTAAATAAACACTAGATCTTAGGTAATTTTCTTATAATATGGCAAGAGGTACATGTAGTTCTTTTGAAATGAATACACAAAAATCATAACAGGGCACATCAGCAAGAAAATCACTGGTTTTGATAAAAAATTAATTAAACAATACCTTTGATAGATTCACATTTTAGACCACTTGCTGTGTTTCTGAGGTGTAGCACAAACTTTTCTATACAAAGAAATCTGTAATAAAGTAATACCAGTAAAGGTAAGCTCCAACTGAAATATAAAAATGACTTAATATTTTCCCTGGTTATAACTAAAAGGAGATTTGTTCAGCTAACTCTACACAGTCAATGTAATTATCACCTGAAATAACTTTTCAATAAAGCTGAACTATATAATAAATATTCTTTAACTCGATAATTAACAAGGTTAAATGGCATTTCTGTAGCACCAAAAAAAAAAAGTTTAATTAAATCTTTAATAAGATTGAATCAAATAAAGATACATAATTAGCAATAGAATAATTTATTTTTTATGTTCTAATTTCCATGTAAAACAAAAAACTTCAAATATTCCATAGTGATTTTCATAATTGCATGTACTCAAAATAACTAAAAAATAATGTTAATATAAGAAAAATGAAAATAACCTAGATTTTTCAATAAGATTTTTTCCTCTCTGTGCTGTCTTTATGACCATGTAAATTAATTTCACATAAAAATAAAAAATGCTGATGCTACATATGGCAGATAAACTGAATTAAATTTACTTTTTGACTTAGAGTTTGCAGGCACTCTATCACATTATCAAATTAGTTCACATCATTCTTTTATTTCAGATCTCAACGTTCTTTAATGACTCCTGTTAAGAGTCCCTTTAGACATCCCCAGGCTGCACATGTAACTTCCGTAATTTTCCCCAATATTAAAATTCTGGCCCTCTACTACTGCTGCTTTCTCATTGCCACTTCCATTTATTAACTATTCATCCTTTCTTAGGACCTGATCAGAAATATAACCCTGGTCTCCTGTGAGATTTCATGAAAGCTATCTTTAATTAGCTTTATATGGCTATTTTTTAAATCATAGAATGATAGAATCATAGAATTGTTTGGTTGGAAGGTACCTTCGAAGACAATGTAGTTCCAAACCCCCTGGCATGGGCAGGGACATCTTCCACTAGACCACATTGCTCAAAGCCCCATCTGACTTGGCCTTGAACACTTCTAGGGATGGGGCATCTGCAACTTTGGGCAACATGTTCCAGTGCCTCACCAATCTCACAGTGAAGAACTTCTTCCTTATATCTAATAAAAATCTATCCTCTTTCAATTTAAAGCCATTACCCCTTATCCTATCACTACATACCCTTGTAAAAATTCTCTCTCCAGCTTTCTAGTAGGCCTCCTTTAGGTACTGGAAGGCTGCTATAAGATCTCCTCAGAGGCTTCCCTTCTCTGCGCTGAACAACTCCAACTCTCAGCCTCTTCTCATAGCAGAGGTGTTCCATCCATCTGATAATTTTTGTGCCCCTCCTCTGGACCCACTCCAACAGGTCCATGTCCCTCTTAAGTTGGAGGCCCCAGAGATGGACACAGTACTCCAGGTGGGGTCTTATGAGAGCAGAGTAGAGGGGGACAATTAACTCCTTCGTAATGCTGGTTGCACTTCTTTTGATGCAGCCCAGGATATGGTTGCAGCTGCACATTGCTGGGTCGTGTTGAGCTTCTCATTAACCAACGCGCCTCCTCAGAGCTGCCCTCAATTCATTCTCTGCCCAGCCTGTATTTGTGCTTGGGATCGCCCTGACCCAGGTACATTACCTTGCACTCGGCCCTATTGAAATTCAGGAGGTTTGTATGGGCTGACCTCTTAAGCCTGCCAGGGTCCCCCTGGATGGCTTCCCTTCCATCCAGCATGCTGACCACATCAGCTTGGTGTTAGCAAACTTGCTGAGGGTGCATTCAATCCCATGTCCTTGTCACCAACAAAGGTGTTAAACAACGCTGGTCCCAATACCAACCCTTGAGGAACGCCACACGTTACTGTTCTCCACTTGGATATTGAGTCGTTGACTGCAACTCTTCCAGTGCCACCATTCAGTCAATTCCTTATCCACCAAGTGGTCCATGTGTCAAATACATATCTCTCCAATTCAGAGACAAGGATGTCATATGAGGCAGTGTCAAATGCTTTGCACAAGTCTAGGAAGATGACATTAATTGCTCATCCCTTACCCACCAATGTTGTAACCCTGTCACAGAAGGCCACCAAAATGGTCAGGCATGATTTGTCCTTAGTGAAGCCATCCAATCACCTCCTTATTTTCCATGAGCCTATCATAGCTTCCAGGAGGATTTGCTCCATGATATTTCTGGGCAGAGAGGTGAGACTGACTGGCCTGTAGTTCTCCTGGTCTTTCTTTTCGCCTTTTTAAATCTGGGGGTTATGCTTCCCATTTTCCAGTCAGTGGGAACTTCATCAGATTCCCATGACTTTTCAAATGATGGTGTTGTTTAGCTTGAAGAAAAGGAGGCTCTTTACAACTACCTGAAAGGAAGTTGTAGTGAGGCAGGTGTTGGTCTGTTCTCTCAAGTAACAAGCAATAGGACAAGAGGAAACGGCCTCAAGCTGCACCAAGGGAGGTTTAGGTTGGACAATAGGAAAAATTTCTTCACTGGAAGGGTTTTCAAGCACTGGAACAGACTGGCCAGGGACATGGTGGAATCACCATCCCTGGAGGAGTTTAAAAGAGATACAGATGTGTTGATAAGCGACATGGTTTAGTGGTGACTTGGTGGTGCAGGGTCAACGGTTAGACTTGTTGGATCTTAAAAGTCTCTTGCCACCAAAACCTAGAAATGTTCTGTGATGGATAGCGGCCTAGCAGCTTCATCTGCCAGTTCCCTTAGAACCCGTGGATGCATCTAGTCAGGTCCCATGGACTTGTGCCACCTTCAGCTTCCTTAGATCAGTCTTGAACTTCATCTTCTTCTATGGTGGACACCTCAATATTCTCCCAGTCCCTGCCTAAAATTATATAATATTTTGTCAAATAAAAACAAAGTTCGACTTTTTTTTTATGGCCTTCTATGCAGTCTTCAAAATACAGGAAAATATATAGCCCTAAATGTCTCACTAGCATTCTTTGTGTATGGGTAAGCATACCAATAGGATCTTAGAATCAGAGAATCCAAGAATGGTTTGGGTTGGAAGGGACCTTTAAACATCGTCTTGTCTAACCCCCGCGCAGTGAGCAGGGACATCTTTATCTGATCAAGTTGCTCAGAGCCCTGTCCAAACTGACCTTTGATCTTCCCTGGATCAAAGTCAGTTCCTCAATACTTTACAGAATTGAATACAAATTTCTAAATCAAGGTTCCTTTTCCTCTAATACCTAAAATTTGGTGGGACAAGTGGGACATTGGGTATGTTTTCAGCCATTGTGGGATGTTTACATATATGCATGAACTACAGAGAGGTTTGCGGTTTTTGTTGTTTTTTTTTTTTTTAAAGAAGTTCTTGGATTAAATTCCATTATTGCTTCAATATCTTCTATTTCAGTTGAGTCCCCAGAGTCAAACCTATGTACCAGTAATAGCAGTAACTGACCACCCTAAAAAGCGACAAGAAAAAAACCTAAATTTTGGACTGTATTATTACTGGAGATATTACTGGCTTTCCTTTCTTCATACCATCTGCAAACAAAATTTACACGGTATTTCTTCAAGTGTTCTCTACTGACATGCACATCAGTACTGAGACATCTAAATTATCTGAACTACTTCTGAACAGAACAGAAATTTTTATTGCACCAAAAAAAATAATGCAATAACGGAAAAAAAGAGAGGCCTGGCTAAAAACTGGATTACAAAATTCAAATTCATTATTTATATATATAGTCTCTTACTGTCATAGTATGAAAGAAAAATATGGAAATATAAGGAGCTGAAAAACAGAGAACAATAGAAGTTATGCTTTTTAGCTGTATTTTTCTTTAGTCTTACTCTCATATTCTGTTTAATATTGTTGACTCTTTTAGTCCATGCAAAATCATATTCTTTATCTTATATCCCAGTAGTTGGCAGATGGCAAGTGAATGTAGCTATGCCTAGAGTTCGAAGCTGCAGATGCCTGAGTATTGTTGTACAGCAATGGTGAATAAAGTTACTTGTTAGTAACTTGTTAGTTACTATCCTCGTAAGTTTTAAAACTCTTTCACGGGCACCCCCTTGCCGTGGGGAAGGAGCTTGCATGCTCTTGTGAGGTTGAGAGCTGTGCTGGTGGTGGCATGTGCCTCCGGTGGGGTCTCCCAGGCCAGACAGGTCTCAACTGAAGGGTCACACAAAGTGTGTCCATGGGCAGGATGGGCTCACTAGCCTTCGGGCAGCCATCCTAGGAGAAGGACAACTCTGACTCCAAACCCGGACAGATGGAGCTCGTTTAGCCTGTGAAGGCATCCATCATCTAAGAGAAGGATACTCTAACCAAACCTACGACCCGAGGACTTCGCTGTCACCTTCCAAGCTCGCTAGGCCCTGGCAGATGAACCTCAGGTGTAAAGGGTGGAGCCAGTTCCGCGAACACTGGTGCCTCACCAAAAAAATCCACCACGCAGGCCTGAAGGGTGCACTCATCACTTGCAGCGAGCATGGGAAAAACCCTTCCCAGATGTTCGCTGGTGAAACCAAGCCATGATGATGAAGTTTTTAAAAGTTCAAATAGCACTCTAATTATTACCTAGTAAATCAGATTCCATTACTAAGTAAAAGGACTTTCACCTTTTTGGAGAAACACAATAAAATTTATTTTCATATTTTTAAAATACTTTTGAATTACTTACCCCTTTCTATGGGGGGGAAAGCATATTCCATCTTCTCTAGCTCAGGGTTATAAAACTAAAATCTGTGCAGGTGTGACTGAACTGTACCTGGGGTCAGAGATGCTACAAAATGATCCGGAAAATAAGACCGGTGAGGGAAAGTGAGAAGAGCTGTTATATTCAGTCTGGAAGAATAGAGACTAAAGAGGGGAAATACCAACACACAAAGACAAAAAAGAGTGATATAGTGATTCTTTGACAAGGTTCAGGTGCTTCTGTTAATGAATTGCCAATAAGAGAAACAGTGAGACAAAACTATAGCCACCTGCCTCTAAGTTACATATTTTGAGGGCTGGTAGGGGGGTGGGAATCTCTGTATTAGTGCATCAGGCATCAAAACAAATGAAAAAAAGATAATTCAAAAATAATTTCAATAGACATACAAATGTGATCTAGTCACCCATCTGACAGATGTATTCTAAAATGAAACAAGTCCATTCTGTTACAACGCATGAGGATGGACAAGGTACCTGTCTCTTATCTCAAACTATGTTCTCTTATTTTCCATGTGGAACCTGAACTAGCTTTCACATATGTGCAATAATTCAAAAAAATTGGAAAGTTCTCTCACTTATTTTGTAAACACTGAAGTGGACACTTGCAGGTATTACAAAATCATACACACTACAAAAATAAATATACGTAGAAGGTATTGGGTACGAATAGAATGAAAATACATCTCCCATTCTAGACTCTCTTATTGTCTCCCAAATCCCAACTTCCTGTGCTCTGCTCTCTAGATCCTTGTAGCATGGCTGCTCTGTTCCTGGAGTTTTTGAGAAGCATTACAAAAGAAGAGCATGGAAGAACTCTACAGTAGTACACAGTAATCTATTTCCAATAAGAAACTAGAAACTTTTTTCCAAAGTGTGAGTTGAAAAACAAAGGCCCGAGTGAGGAACTCTAAGGGGAAAACTAATAAGCCAACCTGAATTAGTAAACTAATCTTAGTCTTTATGTAACTGAAGTTTGAGAAAGTCAAATTCCTGAAAAATGAGGACTTCTCTATTCAATCTACGCATCTACTTACTGAGTGATACAATAAAAATTTCCTTTTAGATTTGAAAAACTTTATACTACGTGGCTAATCTTTCCAAAAGTGAAAGAGTTATCTAGCTTAAGGCTGATACAAAAGCTTGTCTTTCCCTTACCCTGGCTTAGAGCAGCAACTGTAACCTTGGCTTGTAGATACCTGGGGAATTCTGAGTTTGCTCAAGACACAGATCATTAAAAACACAAAACTGACACCAGTGTCACTGAGCAGGTGTAACCCTGATAAAAACACGACCACATCTAAGGACTGTTCGTGTTATTGCTCATGCCAAGAGGATCACTGGCCTGCAGAAATGAGGGCTGTACTTTTACAAAGAAATCCCAGAAACAGCTAGTATCTCAGTCAGATGCTCTGCGCTATTTTATGTGTGAAATGAGTGAATGTTCATTGTTAATGACAGCATATGCCCATCTTCCTACGAGTAACAGAAGAAACTTGGTGACTGCTAAAGATATGGAAGAAATTCAGGTTCTCACTGGAATTTTTAAATGAAAATTGCAATTTAGTATTTGTGGAGGGAGGAAGTTCCTGAAAAGTGGCAGGCATTTTTTAGGAATTTCTATTGTGTAATAGGTGTCAAGGGGATCAATGATAATACAAGGTATTTTTAGCCATTACAATAATCTATATATACTTGCGGTCTAAAGAAGGACAAAAAATAGGAATATTCTTGAATACTCAGAGTTCAGTGCCTTTTGTAAAAAGAATCTCTTTTAGCCAACAACAAAACAGTGATTAGCAAAATCAAAAGCATTTTCCAGTAAAACACAGAATGAGAAATTTAATGAGATAGCATTATTTCTTCAAGTAAGTCAAAAAAGATGCCTCCTTTTACCTATGCAAGTAGTTGTCATTTTAGGGACTAGACCTGCAAGATGCTCTGTACCATGAGCTTGATGATAGACCTGTTCAATACAGTGGCAGAAACAGGGAAGGATTCATGTTCTGAGACTGTTTACTACAGCAGGTTTGTCAGATTTAATGAAAACAAATATCAGGATAGGAATGAGCTGAAAAGTCAGAGCTTCTGCTTTCCAATAATTAGTTACACTCTAACAAAAGTATATCTATTTTCAAACAGCACTTACACTCCTTTTGAGTTTTCTAGTGCATTACTAGACAAATAGCTCTTCATGTAAATGTTATGTGTAATTGAAATGAAAATGGTAAATAATGCAAAAGTAAATTTGGTGAGCTTAGGGAAAAGTCTATTTACTTCAGACTGCAATAACAGAGAGTGTGGTGAATTGTTTTATCAACATTCTTACAAAAATGAAAAAAATTATTCCTTTGGTACACATATTTTCAGTAAGGATGGCAGCAGCTGGGAATACTACTGTGTTTCAAAGAAGGTTCATTTACCTGTATTGTCTATCGGCTGTACTAGAATGTGTTACCTGTTAGGTCCTTTATTATTAGGTCAGTTACTTAAGGGTTTTAATTTTGACTTATTACTCTAACAAGCTGATCACACCGAAACGCCTATTTAAAATTCACACAATATGTCTGTCACACAGTGACCCAACCACTGGCCACCACCTGCGATGTCATGAAGTGCTCTGAAGAAATTACACAAGAATGCCAGCATTATGAATGGAAAACTACCATGAAAACTGTCTTATCTTTAAAAAAGTCACTCTTTATGCTATTTGTGTACTTTTTAAAATAGGTAGTTTGCCTAAGGAAACCTGCGACCTTTTTGATTCTTCAGAGATACCTGTCATAGTTTTTTCTACCTTTCTTGCTAAATTTTTTATGAGAACAGAATCAAAACTAAAATGTTTCATCTGTTTCTGTTTTGGTGATTTGGTTTTTTGTTTTTTTTTTTTTTAACACTGTTAAATGGAGCTGAGCTAGCTCTGACTAGAAACAAGAGATTAAGCTATATTGTGTATTATCACACACATTATTTATAAGACATTCATCCATAGCTCAGATACAGCAGGCAGGCATGTCTCACATCTTGTCAAAATGCCATACTCACTGTCAGTTACATGAGGTCTCATGCCTTTAGTGAAGGAAAGGATCACATACCTGAAACCAGGACACCCTGATACTGGCAGTTCAGCCAGGGAACAATTATATTCACTGACTCTGCTATCACAGTATCTAACTTTGAATATACACTCACACATAGAGGAAAAGCTGTAAGACTGACATACAGGCATGACCTGAGCTGTATGATGACTTATGTGTGTCTTCTCCAGCTAAGGCCTGAAATGAAATATGACCAAAGAATTTTATGTCCCAGGGGCTAACAGCTCATAAGATGTTCTAGAAGTGTTTTATATTTTTAGCTTGTATGAATAGTCAGAGATTTACAGTATTAGTAACAACGAGCATTTGAAAATCAGGAGTCAACTTACATGTGCTGGTTTGCTTTTTACCTGGGTATGGGGCAATCATACTATGTCACTGTTCAAAACCAACACTCTCTCCTAGGGAATGACTGTAAAATGCTCTGTGCCACAGAAACATTTCTATTATAGTCTAAAGTATATGAAAAAAATGGCAAAACACAGGTGTTAGAGCGTTTTATAGTGTGTAGATAAGGGAACAGATTAACACATTTGTTTTTCAATTCTTGCCTGAAATTTAGGTAGTTCTAATTGTCATGGGTTAGACGTGGCTGGCGACTAAGCACCATGCAGTTGTTCTATCCCTCCAGTGGGAGCAAACAGAACAAACAACTTAAGGGACAAGACAAAGTACAGGTAGGTCTTCCTCACCACTTATTGTCACAGGCAAAAGACAGATTCAACTTGCGGAAACAAAACTGATTTACTTTAGACAACAAATCTGCAACCAAATCACCAATTAAATTAAAGTAGGACAGTAAAAGATCAAAATCTTAAATACATCTTTTCCCCCACCCCTCCCTTCCTGGACCCAGCTTTGCTACCTCAACCACCTCACTCAGCACAGGGTGGGAAACACACAGGATAGGGAGTGCAATCAGTCCCAGATCTCTCCCTACACTCTCTGCCACATGCTCTTCTTCACTGGAAGCACTCCTCGCTGTTCTGCCTTGTGGACACGTGGTGTCCCTCCCACAGGAGACAGTCCTCTGTGAACTTCTTCGGCTCATGTGTGGGTTTTCCGCCGGTACCAGTTCTCCCAGTGCCAAACCAGCCCAGTGCCAACCCTCCTCAAGTCATGGCCCCATTCAGGATCAATTGCCAGCTGCATTGTGGTCCTCTCCACATCTCTCTGCTCCATTATGGGCTCCTTGATGCCTCACATGGGGATCTGCCACTGGGATTGGCTCTCCCAGTACTGAATTGACCCAGTGCCAAACCTCCTCAAAGTCACAGCCTCTTTTTAGGGTCAATCACTAGCTGCATTGTGGTCCTCTCCACATCTCTCTGCTCCATTATGGGCTCCTTGATGACTCTCCACAAGCTGACTTTCTCTCCACCGATGATCTCTGGGCTTCAGCCTGTCATCTCATCGCAGGCCAAAGAGAAATGTCTGTAATGGAGTGACTCCCCAACCTTCTCACTATTTTGGGTGACTGCGTGGTTGATGACCACAGGGTCTCTTCTCCTTCCGCCCTATCCAGTCCAAAACTAAAGACCACTCCAAACACAAAAAAGGCTTTCCCAAATTGATTTCCCCTCTTAAATAGATTTATTTGCAGAGGCAGTGATTTTCACAGCCTTGGCCAGAGGTAGAGCTGAATTGGAACCAAGGGAGCTTAATTCGAGAAGCCTCTTACAGAAGGGCCACCTTAGCAGCAACTCCATTCCCCGCTACAGAAACCGCACCAAACAAAAAGTGGCAGCCTCCTCCCTCACTACCAAAACTGAACCAAATCCTAAACTACCACACCAATCTGCTTGCTTTTTGCAAGCTATGACTATGCCGGTTTTGTTTTCACTATCCATAAAATCTCATTTAAAAAAAATAATTAAAATTGAAACAGATGAATTATTGCTTGTAGTTAAACCTTTTATTGATTAACAGACAGTAAAAGCATCTCAAGAAAATTAAAGATGTAATTTTGCCTAGAGTTATTGCTAATACCAGAGGGAGAGAGTTTAACCAATAGAAATTAATAATGCACTTTTTCAAGAAATACAAACATAACTTCTTTTCCTCCTTCCTTTCCAGTTAAATATTCGCAAACATGCATGTACAAAATGTCTCTATTCTTAATACAATAAATTTACCCTCACATGATAAATTCTTTGACTACATTATTTTCACCTTCCTGTTTTTTTTTTAATACATAGAATATAGCATAACTTTCTCCAAAAAAAAAAAAAGATTTATTTTATACGCAACAAGCTCTACATATTTTCCTCGGAAAAAAGACATTTTTGAAATATTGAATCTTAGAGGTACTCAAAAGCAAAAAAACTGTAGATAAGAAATGCAGTGGGCTGCAGTAAGCAGTTAAGAGGCTGAACTGAGCATTAAGGATTCCCTCAGAAAGTATAAAGTGGCTTTTAAGATTTCTGTAGGTAAATGGATTTCCTATTACATTTTTCAACACTAAAAAAAAAGCAGCATTATTTAGCACAAATTAACTAGACCTATACAGAAAAGCTTTTCAGACTTTTTCAGTGCCTGTTGAATCATTCTTATGAGAATGAAAATCTCTCACACTTTCAAAGACAGCAGGTGACTTTTTTTAAAAAAAATCTTGTTCCATCAGAAATAGAATAATTCTACAAATTAGTTTATATATATATATCGCATTGTTATGATCAGGGAGTAACAGCTATTAATGTATACCAATCAGAAAGAGTTTTGACCTCTCACACAAAGGCTGAAATGTTCTGTAAATCCTTACCCTTCCCCAGACTCTGTTCCTTTTCAGTTTTCTGAAGACAGTGTAAAAATGAAAACCAGTATATTCATAAATGAAAACCAGCATATTAATAAAGTTCATCTTTTTCTTTCTCCATAGATTTATGTAAATGCACATTTTTCAGATCATTAGTAAAACAGAGGTGGAAAAATATGTGTTCATGTTTTGAGGAATCTCAAATCAGATGTTACTCTAATGCAAGAAGTATTTGGAAACAAAACTGTTTGACTGGTAAAAAGTTTCCACCAGTTTCACAGTTTTTCCAGAAAACTGCAACTGAGACATGTTTCTAGCTGAAACTACAGAAATAGGATAAAATCACTAGTACCAGTTATTTCCAAGCTTGAGTAAGCCAGCAAAGGGATGAAAAATCAAGAAAGTAAATATTGGATACCAAATGCTTAGTTGACACTAGCTCTTTTACTTAAAAAATTCTCACCTTAATGAACATGACGGCTTGTAAGTCCTCTTTTGCTTTACTGGGTTCGTTCAGGTTTTCATCTGTCCTCAGTGGTCACTAGTACAGTTAGAAGCAGGAAAACTCACCTCTTTCTCATCGCAGAATCTATGCTCATGAAATGTACAGCATAAGACTTAAGATGTGCCCTATTGCGTTCTGCCCTGGTTTAGGCTGGGATAGAATTATTTTTCTTCGTAGTAGCTGGTACAGTGCTGTGGTTTGGATTTAGCGTGAGGATAATGCTGATAATACACTGATGTTTTAGTCATTGCTAAGTAGCGCTTATCCTAAGTCAAGGATTTTTCCTTTTCCCATGCTCTGCCAGTAAGCAGGTGCATGAGAAGCTGAGAGAGAGGCAGCATGGCCAGGACAGCTGACCCGAACTAACCAAAGGGATATTCTGTACCACAGAACATCATGCTTGGTATATAAACTGGGGGGAGTTGGCCAGGGTGTGGGCAGATCACTGCTTGGGCATCAATTAGCAGTTGGTGAGCAATTACATTGTGCATCACTTGTCTTT
>NW_010406550.1:143842-166742 GCF_000710305.1 Buceros rhinoceros silvestris | reverse complement strand
TTATTTATCTATTTATTTATTTATTTAGCAATGCAATGATTTATTTTTAAAAAAAGAATAATAAGCTCTGACTACTCTAAGAAAATACAAATGTGGTAGTTCCTACAAAAGCAGTTGATACAGCTATGCTGCTTATTTGGAGTAGTTAGATCTGCTGAGCTGGCTGTCCTGATAGGCTGTATCAAATTGTTTGATATGCTGGCTTATTAGCAAACAATATTTTCTCTAGTGTTCTTTTAATAGAGCAATTAGTGCTGTGGTAACTGCTAAGCCTTTACACGCTGTTCGGATATAAAAATGGTTATACAGAAAGCTAAAAATGCAAAACGCTACATCTGGCAGAGAGAGATTTTTGCCCTTAGCTTGTTTTCCCATGAAGCACTCTTCAGTTTGAAAAGACTAATTTAAGCATTTTGGTCACTGATTTAAACACAACATTTAAGGCAGGGAACCTGAGCACTCTAAGCTATATGGACTGATCACTTTGAGTACTTTATACCAGAACTCTTATTTTTGCAGACAACCTCAGATGGTTTTCACTGCTATTAGGTATTTGTCGGCAAGCCTGGAAACAGCACCTACGCAGAGCTTGTGTCCACATTCAGGACACCAGAGAAACAGGACCCCAGGGTACTGCTCTCATCAGAGGGGAACACTATGGTGTGATGTGGATTGCTGGGAGTCTGCTGGCAACATGATGTTGGGCTCGTTTATGCCATACAAATGGCACACCAGCTTCTCAAAACTTAATGGACAGGATCAACTATTTTCTCCTCTGCTGTGTAGCAGTTCAGGGAAGGGACAAGGGACAGTCCTGTACATTCATGAGCTTGGAGGTTGCCTTTTCAGGTGGGGATTGATCCCTGAGGAAGGTCAGTTCCTCTGCAGAATGATTTGTTTAGCTCTATGCAGTAGCAGGGATATTGATTTTTTTTTCCTGTGACCAGCACTTAGAAGCTCCAAAATTTGCTTGGACCGAGTCTTGACTGCCTCTGTTTTCTGGCACTTAATTTTCTTCCCTGTCCAAGGACAGAAGCATGTAAGTCGTGCACAGGGCCTCTGGTCCTCTACCTTGTCAGCCAGGTCTGGCAGTTCTGCACAATACATGGCCTGAGTTGCACATGTCTGGAGTTTGGATACTATAGTAGGTGCCTATGTCTGTATTAGGAAATCTCTTAAGCGTTTTCAGTATAACCTCAAGTCTTTGGTACTTACACTGCTGCTCTGATAAATATAGTACAGAGAGAGTCAGAGGGAGACAGAGCAGTTGTTCCTGATTTATTTATAAAGACTGATTTACTTCAGCCTTTCAAAGCTTGCAACCCTAACTACCCAAGGTCCTTGCTTTGGTCAAAATGCATATGAGAGAACAGACCCTCCCAAATAAAAGAATTGGGCTTACTTTTCTTCAGTGTTAAAGTCTGTCTGTGCTGAGTAGATACAGCCAGCGTATATGGGCTAGCCCTGATTTCAGCTTCAGCAGCTTATTACTTACGGGGAAAAGGACAAGGGGCACGGTCAGGGTTACAGCCATCAGCACTGCCAGGCGAACTGACAGCAAGAGGGTGTCAAAGGTGTACACCTTGGTGTACGTATGAAGTAGTTCATCTTCAACTTCTCCTACAGAAAGGAAACAGAAAGGTGTTACATGACTTAAGCAATATCTCTTCATGCAAAATCATTGTTATACTGCAGCCAGATAAGACTAGCGCTGGCCCAGCTGCTGTCACCAGATACAAGTTACGAGCTAGGCACAAAAGAGGAATTTTCCCAGCATGACTGATACAAGTCCATCACTCAGAGACGATGAGAGCAATACAGCTCTGAGGTGATGTTTTGTACTCCAGTATCTCAAACGACTTTCTCAAACTCATTAAGTGGAGGTAGAACCGAGGTAAAAATAATTTCTTTGATATGAAATAGGAAACAACTCACTGAACTGGGAACAGCTCCCTTTGACCTCCACTCAGGTGTCCCAGCTCTCAGACAGAGCTCTCTTGCCCCAGTGATAGAGAGCAGATTGTGCTGTGTCATTCAATTCTCTGCTGTAACGGAGGAACTAATGAGGTAAAAAGAGGTGGCGTTTGCATAAAACGGTGTGCTAATATAGGGGCTACTCTGTTTACCTACCGGTTAGTCTAGCTCATCCATATTTTTCTTACACTAGAATGATTTGCACCTGTTTTTCGGCATAGGTGAAGCTGAATTAGTGTTTTCAGAGCCAGGGTGGGTAGCACTTAATAGTGTCATGTAAAACTGTTGAGCACTATTTTTAGTAGGGTCACTTGTGGCCTTTGCCAAGAACCAAGTTTACAGCAGCTTGTTCTCTGAGTTCACAAAACCAAGAGATACACAACTGGTCCCCCTAATAGGTGTCTCTGAGTCTCATGGGTGAGGAACTTGTGGCCTGACAGTTGGATAAGTCCCAACACTTATTCAGGACATTATACACCGGGTATTATGTTTGAATAATGCTTACCCTGGATTCAGGCCCAAAGAAAATACATGAACACTTGAGCCTCAGTGCGATAGAACCATCTTGCCTGCTTTAAAATGAGAGGGAAAATTCTGCAGAGAAGAGGGCTTTGACCTACTGTAGAAGGTGAGGTATCCAAAGAGGGCAGCCAGAAGATACATGATGAGCATGCCAGCAATGGAGATATTTGAGACATTCTGCATCCGCTTTCGGGAGCGACTGAAGTAGGAGAGAAAGAGAATAACAGTGTTATTCTTATAAAGCCTCTATTTGTGCAAGAAGTACTCTGAAGAATCATAGCTTTACTGACACCCCCTCACTGGCTAGTAAGTTTATAGCTGCTATATAGGTTATACAGAGCTCTTTACTTGAAACTTCACAGCTCTGTGCAGAACAACAGTTTTAAAAGTGTGCTGAAACTCAGGTTCTACTGCTTACTTAGTGACAACATCTACATGGACCACATTATTTTGTATATAATTATTTATACATTATCAATCTCAAAAATCTCAAAAATAAAAAATGGAGTTGTTAAAATTACAGGGCTGGTAATAGTAATGCTACACGAGAGCTTTCAGTGAGTTCTGCATGAGCATGCCTTTATATCAACATAGGTTGTTCCGCAGGTACAAGAACCCTCTGCAAGTCAAATCCTTTCTTTAGAAATCCCTTGGTTAAAGATTTGGTGTAAGAAGATTCTTCATCATGTAGGATCTGGAATCATGTTCCCAAGCCATCTAAGAATTGTTATTTCTTCTGAGTTTAAAACTATTGAAATAGGAGGTAAGGGGTTTTAGCCTCCTTGAGTTTTGTAGTGTAACCTCTTGTAATGTAATTCTTGCTGTTGAGCAAATGCATTTTCTTAGCCCTTCCCAACTGTCAGCTCTGTGTTGATTTAAGCAAGTGTATTTGATTTTTGATATTTGATAAGCAAAATAGGCTGGGTGAAGAGCCTACATAAGACATTCAAACCAATGGCATCCCAAGAAACTGTAAGAGTAAGCAGCAGCTGACCTAGACACAGAACTCATTCAGATATTATTAGAAACCAAAATTATTTGTTTCTGTGCAACCAAGTTCCCCAGTATATTTCACATCATTCAAAGGACTGTCCAGATTCCTCCTTTCCTAAGTAAATATTGATCAAGGTGGCTATCTGAACAGTGGTTCTCTGTCCCTAATATCTGACTGTTAGGTTAAAGAAAAGTCAGTACCTGCTCTACTGTGGAAAGCAATAAATCATTAGCAGATGGGCGTCTATACACCAGCAATCAAGGCAGAACACGTAGAAAGTGATCTCTAGCTATGGTTAACTGGAAGTATGGGACAAAATTTAAGAACCTTACTCTTTCAGTTCACTGTATATTGGTAGCACCTCAGGGTGGCATACGAATGCAAATGCCAAGATGGGTATTGCATAGGCAGTCTGTAAAATAAAGCTCCCATTAGTAAGAATGGTCACTGCTGTACCTCTGACTTTTGGCAGGCAAAAGTTTAGCTGTGGTACAAATGGATAAAGACAAGTTCTACAGAATCACCCTTACCCGTGAGTTGAACACAAAGTACTTTGGCTGACACAGGTCACTGCTATCGCTGTGTGCTTCATATTCTACACCGCTTTTGGGGGAGGTATCTTTCAGCTCCTCAAGGCCTGGCAACTGCCCAGCCGTGTTGTCCATCATGAAATTCACACCAGAACTGAGCGACTCATTTGGTAACATGACCAGGAGCATTGGCACTGTGTTGTTGGTAGCAGTCCAGTTTTTAATCCCATGGTCCATGATGGGGAGAGGACAGGGTATTTGAGATTTCTTGAAGATTACCTACAAAGGAGTAGACAATGTCATCAGAAGAGTACCATCATAGGAAACTACACTTACATCCCGGATATGTCAGCAGAAATATCCGCTGGGACACAGAAAAGAGAAGGAAAAGAGAGGAAGCAAGAAACTGAGTGCTACCACTTCTGCTTTTTCTGAAAGTATTTGTTGTTACTCTATCTCTGCTGTTGTCTTGCTTTATTTTTTTGTTCTGAAGTGTTTTTTAGGCTGATCTTTTTTATCCCGGCTTCATTCAGCAGTAAGCTTGTTGATTGCATTCACTTGCAGGTGCTATTCTAACATCTGCATTAAATTATCATGGTAAGAAATATAACAGCATTGCACAGTTTACAGGATCTGTGTTTACTTAGAGACAATACCTAAACAGTCACCTACCACACTGACAAAGAAAACCATACAGGTCAGCGAAAAACCACTCGTATAACCAAGATAACCTGTACAGCAAGAAAAAAAACAACAGTTCAGCTACATATAAATTCACAATCCTAAAACAAATAAGAAATGAGGTTAAGTGTGACATTCAGCTTACCTAAAGTCTTTAGAAGGGAGAGGGGAAGAATCACTGCAACTGTTACAAGTATGACAAGGTAGTTCCCATTTAGGTACCATTCTCTAAAGAGGAAGAATAAAAAAATAACCATCATCATCACTGACATCAAAGTGAACAAATTTTCATGTGAGCTTCAGGTTGGGCACAGGTACCTACCCAGAACTCTCCTCAAGTTTCATAAATGCTCTGATCACTTCAGGAAGTTCATATTTAATAATAAAGAGGTAGCTTGACATTGCTGAAAAGAAACCCAAACACATTCAGAGAAAACAGTGTAGATTCAACAAAAATAATTTGTTTTAAAAAACACTGATGCATGAAAAACACATTATTTTGGGAAAACAAGTTTTGCTGAAATAGAGAAATGAGTTTTGTTCAAATAACGGTGTGACTAAATAGATACTATGTTCTCTGGATATTTTTGTGTGTCCTGAATGACATCTAATACTCAGTATTACAATACAATAGTTATTACTGAATTACCAGCATGCTCAAATCATGGTTCCGATGAAATTTACACCTCTAACTTTTCCTTTTGGTTTTGTGTTGTATATTTTGTTTTTCCAGTTGACACTGTCCATGTGGATTCTCTAGTAACTTTAGTCGTTACTGCCTCTAAATCTCTTTGTCTACCTTATCCCTTTTATTTTCAGCTTCTTTCTCCCAGTACTCCAAATATAAAACTTGACTAGTTGTCAAGATTCCCCATGTAATGGTGGACTTCTATGCATCTTACTTAAATGTACCACCAGAAAGCATGCTCTTTTCCAGTTATTTTTATGTTGGCCACAGAGAGGTCTCTGGGGACCTGTGGATCAGTCTAGACAGGAAGACTAGAGGAGCAGCTATCCCTGTCTAAAGGGGAAGCATGCTTCCTTCCTGAATTCAACCACATTTGATATCCAGGCTTGAGGAGGGAAAGGAAGACCATGGGATAGGATCTTTTATGAACAAAATCAAGAAGTCTTTTGCAGTAGAAAGATGTGATCCACTCTGTCTAGGTAGTAAAGTTGCTGCTCTAAAGGGACAGTAATGATCTATCAATGGAGATTTGCAAAACATACCGAGTTCCAAGAGAGAGAGATCACAAAAGAATGTACACATATTTAATTGATCAATGATGAATTTAATTTATATTTCAAATATAAATTTCAAATTTCATATATCTCCTTAAGAAATATGGAAAAAATTACAAACTCGCCTGAGCTTTCAGATACGGTGTTCTTCAATCTCCTAAAAGGTTTCTTCCAGGGTAGTAAAAGGAAATAGGCTTTGTCATACGAATGCGTAGTCCTACCCCTACTACTTATATCGGTAGGTAAAGATTCTCCTGTTCTGAGAGGATGAAGGCTATTTGATAGATACTTCACAGAAGTATCTTTGTGGATGTATACTTTCAACAATCACTCTTAAACACTCAACATCTTAGAGAGACCACAACCCAGCTGTCATTTCAAGGATAGAATTCAGCTGGAAATGAGCTCCTGACAAGTCTTTCTTTTATGGAGAAGTCAGAATCATGTGCAGTTCCTTTCAGGTCAGACTAATCTTTTCTAAGTCGAAGTAGATGATGTCTAGTCTGAGCTGTACTCAATGAAGCGAAATAGTCACCTCCTTGAGAAGAGTAAGCCAAGCTATTTTAGCCATCTTTGAAGGCTCTTCAGTGATCATGGAGAGATCCCGGGCAAGTAGCATTCACCAGGCACTGAAGCGTTAGATAGCTGAAACAAGGCAAGATGAATTCTTCCTGTTCTTTGTTATTACAATATAGTAATAATTCTTGGCTCATCTCTGATGTCATTTAGCCAGACAGAGGAGAGAAAGCACTTGTGTTCTGGAGAAAAGCATGGGAAGTTAGCAAAATTTTGCCCCTTACCTCCAATGTTCTGCATTGTAACTGAAATGAAAACACCACACTTCCCAGGCCAGCCAAATGCCTTTTCTCCCAGTTTTTCATATATTAGTGATCCTGAAAGAAACCCGAAACAAAAATGAAATATGGGCCACTGCATTGGACACACTTGATGATTTGCATTCCAGAGTAAAACACATGCATGCAATAGGGACTCTCAGTCATCACAGCCTGAGCCTCCTACCTCCTTCTTTTGATGTCTTCAGTAAGAGGTGGATGGAGTAGAGTGACAGCATTGCTACGCTGAGCAGCAAAACTCTGCAAGGCAAAGCCGAAATCAGAATCCCAAGCAGGACATCAGAGACACTCTGTTAATTTGAACATGCTCTTGCTCATTCTCATGAAGTTCCAAGTATAAATAGTTTTTAGCAAGTTTGTGCTTTGGACTCTCAGCGCTAAATGCAGAGGTAAGCGTCAGCTGTCGCTTACTTGGGAGTACAGATGCATCTTATATACTCCGTAAACTCTGCAAGACTTCAGTCTAGGTAAGTGCGAGTTCTGTGTTATTTCACAAGGACAGACAGTTACAAGGCTGTAAGGTAAGCAGATTTCTATGCAAGAGTCGGGTCTTTAGTCTCTTTCCTGCTCACTGACCTCTCATTTTAATGTCCTTACTCAGAGCTATAAACAAACCCAAAACCCAAACCATGATTGTATCAACTTCGCTGCCAGCTCCTGAGCAGTCACTCCTTTCAGCTTCTGCCATGTCATTGTGAAGTTGTGGAGTTTAGCTTGAGATGTCCACTTTGCGAAGTACAGTAGAAATCTTGCATAATGCTAAAGTGCATCATGACACTGGAAAACCTGCTCTAGAGGCACTTGCAGTATATTCTTCTAGCCTAGTCTGCTTGAGGGTACTGGTGCCTGAATTCTTTAATTCTAATTACTGCCACGTTCTTCCACACAACATTTGCATCCTGTGTGATTTCAGCTATCTGTTATGAACTACTGGTGAAAAATGTAGCTTTGTATGACATTTTTGGGGCACAACACCGTGGGCAGCATAGTAATAAGATTACACAGCCATCTCGTCACCAGCCTACGCAAGTGGTGGTGCAGAAGGGGACATGATGATAACATGACAGAGCAAGGAAACATGCATGTCCCCTACTCCATGGCTGAATGGGAGGTTGTGTCCAGACCTTCCACCCCACTGAACACACAGTTTGGTGTGGATATGGGAGACACTGACACCTGAGTTCGTAAATGAGTTATGGTCTAAGAGGAGACGCAGGCCGGGCGATAGCCACCAAACCATCACGATTTTCTCTGAAGTCTCTTTCACCAGGGAGACAGACAGTCTTACAGACTTAAAGATGTGAGAAGGGTTGTCTCTCATGCTGAGGGCTCATGCAATATGGCAAGGGGAAGTCATGTCTGAGGTCACAGTGTGTCTCACAAAGATGGCATGCTTCTTGATCAGGGCACCCATGCAACAGCTATTCAGAGACATGGTATCTGTGTCCTGACATATGAGGTGTGGTAAATCAAAGCTGTCCTGTTTGCACCTGCTAAATCATGCCAGGCAGCAGAAGTGATGCTCCAGTGTATTCTCTGTGCCATTGCAAACCTCCTCCATGGGAGAGGAGGATGTAATGGAAACTTCTGGAGAGCCTCTGAATTTAAGTCCTCCTTTTGTCTTCACCCTGTAGAACATGTTCCAGCATAACAGCACTTGGGCAACATGAGACCAGTAAATTACAAAAATTTAGACAATGTTACTAGCAAAATCTAAGTTAAAATTAATATCCAGCAGCATCCATTTAGTAGATGGTATTTTTCTGTCCTGCTAACACTAACGTCATGATCTGTGGAAACAGAGGGACCTCTAGTAAGTGAATGCATGCCATGGGCGTAACAATATCCTCACACAGTTTTATACTTTTAAATAAAACTCCTTCCTCTACCAGAAAGGAGAATGTTCTCATGCAGAAAGTATGGAAATAGTATAGAAAAGAAAATGAGGTGTGGGTGGAGAAGTCCTTTTTTTTTTTTTTTCCCCTGTTTAACACTCCAAGGTTTGCTTTAGCATTACTCTCTACCAACAGAGCTAATGTCATTAGGCTCATATCAGATTTTTTAGTCACCTGTGTGAAAGAACAGAGTCTTAAAAATAAAGGCATTACAAAGGTATTGGTTTTTTCCCCCGGTGAGTCTTGATACGTCACAGTTTTCTTTCCAGGGAAAGTTGGGGGGAAAAAAATCTTACATTTTCCAGGCTCTAATACAGTCAATTTTAGAACCGGCTTCTGTTTTTGTCTCTACAAATATTATACCTAAACCATTCAAATGCAGATGCTGAGAAGTACCCATCCAGGACAGCACTTGCATCTACATTTAATTTTCGGTTAAAAATTCTACTGCCAAAACAGGAGGCGTTTCTTAGCAACTGGAGGCTACATGTAACATTTGAAATGCTGTTGCTGTTGTTGCACAATCGACAGAAGAAAGAAGCCGTAGAAAGATAACCATGCAAACTGATTTAAAGGCTTTTTAGATTTCAGTAATGTAAACCAATGGCTTATTATCATACAGTACTGTCATGCTTTATTCCAGCCTCATCGGAGATTAAATTTAAGGCTTCGGTTAAAATTAAAACCAGTTATTAAAAAAAGAAAACCCACTTTTTTTTTTTTTTTGTACAGTCTCTCTCATTTTACAAGGTTAGCCATAGATTAAAAAACTTCACGTGGCCAGTTATTAAAAAAAAAAAACCCACTTTTTTTTTTTTTTGTACAGTCTCTCTCATTTTACAAGGTTAGCCATAGATTAAAAAACTTCACGTGGCTATCTGTTACTGTCTATCAAAACCCATTTTGTATAGATACTGTATGTCAGCCACATACCACTGCTGTCATCTCTGCACAGTGAGTACAAATAGACCTGAGAGGGCAACATAAAATATGAATAAATCTGTGAATGTCTTTGCATCCAAAGCATGCTGCTATTTCAGACACATAGAACATTCTTCTTCAATTTCTACATAGTGATCAGACTATGTTGGGATGATGTAAATATATACTTTATGGGTGATTTATTTCCCTTGCTGAATTCCTGTACTGAACCAGCAAGACTTACGTTGTTATTTTAGGACCAGTATGCTGTTCTTCCCCTCTGTTTTTTGACTGAACAGTATCAATTCATAGTTGTGTTCCTGATACAAAATAGGGCTAAAAAATATATATAAAAAAGATTTGTCAGCAGTGGACGGTTCCTTGCGGTGCAGCTAAAACATTTTCATTACAGATGATCTTACAAAACATTTCAGCTAACAAAACCAGCTTAACATACCTCTCTAACCACAAAAACTTCAGCTCCAGCTGACCCTTTACATTCCATTTACTTTTCTTTCAATGTACTTACACGAAAAGGATAATTCCTGTGTTGGCCATCGCATAGGAGAGCCCTAAGATGCCACTGCCCATAATGGCATTGCTGAGGTTGAACGAGGACATACCGAAGGAAGCTCTGCCCCGGTGCTGTTGGGTACAAGAGCAGAAAATGGTAATTAATTTGCATTTTACTGAGCACAACAGACTGATTAGCCTCATTTGCTGTTTTTCCTGTATTGCTCCCTTGATTCCTAGAGGTAGAGCTTTGTCAAGGTTCCTGAGTTTACGGGTACTTGCCATCATAAGGTGTCTCTTTTAACCCCAAAGCCAGCTGTGCTGGTAGGTGTTTGTCTCTTCTCACTCTTCCCTTGTCTCAGCGGGGAGGAGGGCTACATCCCTGACAGGTGACTGAGGTGACAGCCACAACTGGCTGTGCTGGCCAACCTCTGTAGAAATACATGATACTACCTACCAGATTTCTCAATGATTAATTTAAAAAATTCAGATGATTTTTAAAAATTAATCCAACTGATTGTTAATTTTTCTCTGAGTAGGATGTGCTTCTGCCTTTGGGGAACTAAAAGTATGTCTGGGAGAGAGAAAAGAGGGAAGTTCTGTGCATCTTGGGCTGTAGGCAGGAGAGTGGAAGAGGTCAAAAAAATAGGAGAGGGAAGATGGTGTGTGAGAGTCACATCTACCACCAAGTAGAAAAGAAAGTGGGGGATATGGCTCTTAATATTAGCTTGCATTCATAAATAGTATTTTTGGGGTTTAATTATAAAACCTCTGTCACGATCAATAAAATAATCTCTTTCTTTGCAGTGAGTTAATGTAAAATTTGAATAAAGTTAAATCCTAATCAGAGAAGTACCCCCCCACCCACCACCCAGGAACTGATGCTGTGCTTTCATTTGCACATGGAGACGTGCTGAGTGGCTAATGTTCAGCATTATAAGGACAAACATGAACGTCCTTTCGTTAAGCAGTGCAGCTGGATGTGGTTTCATTTACATTGGAAACCAACAATACAAGCATGCACATACTGAAACCCACCACTACCTTGAACCAAATCTGACCCACCCTCTCTGAACATCTCAGGTGAGACGACATGGGTGCTACTGAAGTCCAAGCATGATCTCAGGATTTTTTCTGATTACTCGTGAAGGAAAGACCCAGTTTTACTTGCAAGATAACAGAAAAGGTTTGCTGCACTAACTGTTAGGAATTGAGTTTACTCTTCCAAAGCCAAGATTATGCTGATCAAGCTCCAGAGCAACTTCGTTTACTGAAACTTTTGGAAAAAGATTCAGGTCAATAAGTATTTGTATTTACTCTTAAAAATGAATAAAACTTACATATTCTTCATTATATTCTTCCAATTTCTTTTTATCCAGATATCCATTTGTAAGGAACTTCTGACTTTCTGCATCATCACTAGCAAATGGACTAAATACAAATCAAAATAAGAAAATATTAGGTAAGGCTTAAGACACACATGATGTTCAAGCAGTGCCTTTTGTCATTAGTGGAAACTTGCCTTTGACATTACAATGAATATTTTAAAATCCTTCTGAAAAAACACTCTTTTCTCCTGTAAGATTTCTCATGTCCAATGGCATGTTTAATCGGTCTTTGCTTTGCCTTGGAATTTTGTTTTAAACCCAGTAATCTTCAAATTATATCTGATTGCAGTTGTTGGAAAGTAACAATTTCTTCCTGCCAGCTGTGAGCTAGAGCTGAGCACGTACTTCACATCTGAGGGACAAAGTGTTTTGCAACTGCCCTGTTCAAGATACATGCTGGAGATTCAGAAAGCTGAGAGCTGAGCCTCCATGGTTTTGACATGTTTTTCTCAGGCTGGTGCTGTGGTGGGTCCTGCTGGACACACCTCAAGGTGGGCTGTCCCTGTGGGAGCACTGAGCTACTGTCCTCCATACCTTGCTCTGGAAAGCGTTCCCCCTCTCAGCGTGCTCAGATTGCACAGCATTGAGAGCATATTAATTTACACATGTGCTATCTGACTGGAGTGGCTGGAAATTGTCAAGAGGATGCTCAGGGCTGGGAACCTGCAAAGGTCACTCCAGGTGGAGGCTGGCCAGGAGAGACCTGGGCTGCCCCTGCTGTGCTGGGCACATCATCCTCCACGGTGCAGAGTATGGAGGGTTGGTGCTGGGGGAAAACACTAACTAAACAATCCCAGTAATTTGAATGAATTACCTGGGAAATGCTTTGAGTCCCAGATGCCGTTAGTGAAGCTTGTTTTTTTGATTACTGCTTTCTAGCCTTAACAGAACAGCCTTCTCATTTGAATGCTTACCTTCTAATTGCAGCCTTTTCTGAATCAACCAACTCTGTGTAGTTGTCTTCAAGGCTTTCCCCGCTGTTGCTCTGATCATCAAGCTCGATATTGACTTTTTGCAGCTCCATGCGATCCATTAGAGTGGTCAGTGCTTTCCAGCACACACACTTGCTTCTTCAGGGTAAACAGCACCACGCCGTCTGCTTGTGGGTCCTCTCTACAATGCAGGGACTGCCAGAACACTCTGTTCTGCAAACAAAACACAACAGAATCATTAGTTTTCCTCAAATTAGATAAACCAATGTGAATCGTTGGGTTTGTGTTTGTTCTTTGTAATAGCATTAAGAGTGGAAACTGTTGCAGACTGGGAAAATTCTGGGCAAGCATAATGTCCCTTTATATGCCAGCATTTGGGCCTTCTGCCTCCCTTCAAATGGTAAAGAGTGCAGTGGCCAACAGATGCACAGTGGATGTCCAGCATCTGTCAAAATTACAAAGCCAGCAGAAAATAATTTCATGAACTGCTGCTTTTGAATTTCTCGGGGATGGTGATGCAGAAGTGCTTGCTGTTAGAAATGGAGTATATCAGCTGCTATCCTATATCCTATATCCTACCGCTGCTTCAAAACATACATATGTTTCAGGGAAATGCTCAGTGTTCTGAATCGTCTGTTACCAGATTAGTGTTGTCACAGATTCAAATGCTTTGAAGATTTGTCCCTTTCTCTGCGATCTGACAGAGGTGAGTGTCTCTGTATGATCACTTCTTTGATAATTAGGAGGTGCAATTCTGATAGAGCAGTTTCTGGGTTTTGGTATATCTGTGTTTAATTCGTACTTGTCCCAGGACTAGAAGCTCTGTCTCACACAGGGTTATTACATGGCTATGAGTCTGACTGTCTTTTCCCTTGTTAGAAGAATTCCTGCCTATTAAAAATCATATGAATAAATGCTCAACTCTATTTCTGTATGGAGCAAAGGAAACTGTACAAATCAGTATCAAAGAGGAATTCACCTCCGGGATTTCAGCAATTTCATGTTTCAGTCTCATCTGTAGATATACATGTACATTAATTTGCTCATCCCCAGATTCAAGAGGAAAACACTGTGCAAGAAATGCAGCAGTTTTACAATAATTCTCTGCTCCCAAAGACGTTCCTTGACGCATATTATATTTACATTTCACAGCTGAGGAGACAAAGGGGCACATTGGTGAAGGGAGCGAGCACAGAGCAGATAGCCCATTGCTGGCACACCTAGGGCCAGAATTGCAGACTCCTGGCACTCTACCTGCTACCTAGCAATCAGGCACACTGGCTGGATCCATTACATTTTTTAAAAATATCACACGCTAAATGCAGCTCAGCACTGCATAATAACAGTATCAGAAAACACCGCAACAAACAATTTCTAAGTCTGGCTCTCTGTAATGTTAAACCTGCAATTATTTAATAGCCTTTTTCCTGGATTGGCATTTATGGATGTTTAGGTCCTCGCTCAACGTCCAGACCTTCACTATCCTCTGCTGATGATCACATGCTGTTCTTAAGAACATCTACAAATGTATTTGTAGTGGCAAAATGTTAGAGTGCATGTGCTTAAAATGTAAATGTAAACTTTAAATACCAATCCTGGAGGCTAAAATTGACCCTGGGCCAGAAATTAAAGTCAGCTTCCTTGTTTCTTACTAAAAACATCCACCCAGACCAGACAACTGAAAAGGAAAAGCAATATCACAGTGCATTAGGAGATTTCCTATCAGAGAAAGTGGCTGTGTTTACTCCTTTCTGCTGTTACGTGGGGAGTGTGCGTGAGGGGACGAGTGACTCGGGCATCAGAACAGAGCTGCCAGCACTCACATTCCAGCGTCAGGGGGGTTCTGCCCGCTCAGGATATTAACAACTCCAGGAGCCATAAAAATAATAATAAAAAAAACCCCAACGGAGCCCTTCCAACTGTGGTTTTGTTCACAGAACCATCTTCAAACATTGATGCTGCCTTGTCTGAGAAACAAAGTCCTTCCAATTCCTGATGCTTATTTTTAATCTGTGGTGTGAAGGTCAGGCAGACAAACCTGACTGCGCTTATCCTGTTCTGGTAACGGGTAAAATCTTCCCTGTGCACACTGCCTAATGCTTGTTGAAGAAACATCTTTTCCAGAAGCGGCAGTCCAAAACATACAGATCTTCAAAGAGTTGGGAAACAGAGGAAAAGTAAGCAAAAAAGTTGTCAGGAGTTAAGTTACACAGAGATTAGGCTGAGGAGGAAAGTCTATGCAGCACAGCAAACACAATTTGGAAGTGGAGTAAAAATTGACTGGAAATACATGTTATAGCATAAGAATCATCTGGACATTGTCCTGTCAAACATTGACACAAGTAATCTGATTTATGGGTGTCATCTCAAGAGGCTGTGGAATTACCACAGAAAGCAGTGATTATTTTTTTCTTTTAATTTTTTAATTTCTAAAAATCTTCTGGTGAAAGTGCAAAACCTCAGGTGGCAAAATTAAATCTGTTGAGAACCTGGTTTCTTGCAGTTATTGCTTTTTAGGGAGCGCTTGGAAGAGCTCAAGAGATCTCCAAACGATGAGCTGAAAGACATTGGCATAAATGTGGACCAAGACCCATGAAACTGTCTTGGTATTAGATTTGAATCCCGCAAACATCAGTAACTGTAATTATGACCAATTGTGCCTTTGAACTTTAGGAGAACTTGGCAGAGCTGGTCCTTGGTTGGTGGCAATCCGTACCTTCAGGTTCCTAACACTGCAGGTAGTGAAATGTTTGGGAGGATGTTGAGGTACCAGTAGTGTGTGCTCCCCATGAGTAACATAGAAGGGGCAGAGCTGCTACCCTTCGTTTGAGGAGGAAATGGGGTAGCCTTGCACCTCTTGGGTTGTTATTGTTTAGAAAAAAGGAGCCACACTAGCTATCTCTTTAGAATAAAATGCTGGCTACAACTGCGCACTGTACCATGCCCAAGCCCGCTGCCTGGGCTGGTAAACAGGTGCTTAGTTGCACCCCTCCAGGGATTCGTGCTGGTTGGACCACTGCTCCTGGGTGGTGGCCAGGAACAAGGGCAGTGATGGTGTGACAAAGCACGGCCACCAAAGTCAGGCAGGCCTGAGCCCTGCCAGAAGCTTAGCACATGATATCGGAGGAGAAGCACCAAAGCCCATCTGCTTTAGCTTCCCTGGGATGTAATGCTTTCTGCTTCAGAGTTCCGAATTTGGTGCCTAAACCCTGTTTAGACATCCAAACCCATCATGTCTTGCCTGGCTTCCTTCCTCAACAGAGGAATTTTATAAATTTGAAAGTAACCAAAGAGCTCTCCACTTCTTTTTCCTTCTCTTCAGTTAAAACTAACATGCTCTTCCCTTATGTTCACAAACAAGAAAAATCTCTCAGCTCAAGCTCAAACTTGAACTTGGCTTTAATATGGTGATGGTTTTGCTGCTCCTGTAGCATTCGATATAAAAGAGAAGGTTTTTCTTAAAGCATGGCGTTAAAATGGAAATGCTGGTTGCAAAAGAGATTCACCTATTATTAGAGGGAAGTATTTTTCCCTATAAAACTACTTTTCTCTTCCAGTGTAGGGTAGTGGCCTGCATCATTTATTAAATAACGGTTTTCAGTAATGATTCAGAAAATGATGAATTTTCTGGCATCTGATTTCACAATGTTATTGATTTCTATCCAGTCTGCAGTTAGCAGACTAAGAGAATGGACGACCATTGTGTAAATAATGCCAGGTCACAGATATGACTAACATTTCTACGGGTTTTGCTCTATCAAGATATGTAAGCTCCTCCATGGTATCTCATTTAGCAGATTTTGCCAGATTCTTCACCTTCATGACAGTGACTTTATAATATTATTGTCTGTGTAGCTATTTCAAAGAAATAATTGCTGTCACTGTGAAATAAACAATTAAAATGCAAAGTCTCCTTTCACAAATTTATTCACAGAAATGTTAGCCAAATAAATCAAGAACCTTGAAAAAAATCTCAGAAGTTAGCCAAGGGCTGCAAAGGAAAGCAAGCATTCATTTCTCGATTGCCTGGTCATTTTTAAACATCTTTTGCTGCTTTGCTCATTGCTTAAGTTTTGTTTCACTGTACAAAAAAAAAAAAAAAAAAAGACCAAATTTCAGTCCTGGAGAAATACCAAAGATATTTGCCAACATAAATTACCCCGTCAGTAAATCTTAAGGAGCCCATTCTTCACGTTGCACTTACATTTACATTTTAATTACATTTCTAATTCTCAATTTTTAAAGATGTGGCCAGTGTCTAAAATACATTGATCAAACATTGTAAAGAAAAAAAAAATTAGGTTTACCTCTGCTCTTCTCTTGCTCGCTTGCTAAGCAGGTTGTGTCTTTCAGGAATTGCACCTGTAATGAAAAGTTTGCTCATGTGCAACCTAGAGCAGTTGAACAGTGATTTAAAGACAAATGGGAGTGTATCAGATGAACCAATCAATAGCTGCTACACCCCAACAACTCCCTTTGTCAAACTTGCGTCAGCTCTTTTTAAAAAAAAGGGGAAAAAAAGGGAGAAAGGTAAATCAGTTTACTGGAGCACACTGAGGGCAAACATCTCCGTTACCAGAGCTATTTGCTCTCTGAGGTTAGCACTATTACAAAACGCATACCCACAGAATGCTTCAGCCGGGCTTGATCATGCTTTCATTTAAGAGTCTTGATTTTTGAATGATGCGTGTGCATTAAACTTGCAGTAGCACAGTAGTAATAAGCCCAGAAAATAGCATTTGGGAGAAATAAAAAAGGGCTCCCATACTGCTCTTATCTCTGCCGCTACAGAGCTACATCTTGTGACAGCAGTGAGGTGTGCACAGCAGGACTTAGTGGGAGGTGCGTGCTTTCAAACAGACCGGTTGACTTGTGCCTTAGTTTCCCAGTTCAAATACTTACTGTAATTACAATTGTGGAGGTATCTGTCAAGTGACGTTATTTAATGGCAGTATAGACCTGTGGAGAAGTATTTCATTACCCGTGATGTGCCTGTAATACTGTAGAATTTGCAAGCTTTTATACAATAACATAATGACCATAATTAAAATAAAAACAAACAACCCTCCAGCCCTCCCTCTCATGTAGGCTTTGGGATTAAAGCCCTCGGACTGGCCTGACTATGAAGGCAGCAAGGCAAATGAGGGGATGTAATTTTTAGTTCTTACGAGTTTCCTGTGGAGCACTTCAGACTGCTTTAGCTCAGGCTGGGTGACAACCTGCGGGAACCCGACTCCACTCTGCTGCGAGCAGGGCTTCTGCTGCTTGCTGCCGGCACCGGCTGTGGTGTGCTCTTTCTTTTTTCCAAAAAATCCTAGTTCCAATATAAACTCAGACAAATAGTTTAACAAAAATAAGCTCTGTCTCCCCCTCCATTCTGCATTCCCATGAAAATGCGACTAAGGCCCATCATGCCATACAATGCCAAAAGTAGTACAGTCCAAACATCAAGAGGTGCAAGGTTTGAAGCTAGAGGTCCTATCTTCCTTTAAACCTGTTGCATAGTTGGAAAAATGAGCAAATTTTTGCGCTTAAATTGGTTGAAGGGACTTAAAGTCTGAAAGCTGCCTGGAATTTCCATTGTGTCAGCTGGTCTAATGAGGGAAATGGGCATAAGACAAAGAATAGGTGTCCTCAATGAATGAAAGCGGTTATCAGCTGTGGTTTGGCACCGAACTGTTCTGTGCCATTGCTGGGGTGAGAGATGCAGGAGGGGCTGGGCAAGGCAGTTCTGCTCCATTTGTGCCTGTTTTCTTTGCATACTTGACAGGACTGTGGGTATAAGCAGTTTCCTCATTGCACTGTTGGAGATCTCATGTAACGACAGGGGAGAGGAAAATGTTTCTTTAGACAAATGAAAATAAGATTGTGAACCATAAAGCAAACAGCAGGGAGATTTGGGGACAGATGTACTAACAAATCAGCAACAGCTGCGAAAATGACTTCTGATACATTTTTTGAACCTGATTAAAAAAAAATAATAATCAAGATTAAATTTCCTTTTAAAATACCACGGATATCAATGTCCAATATGTATGTCCGATAGCCGTAGAGCCTAAGCAGTGCGGCACAATTGTGTTTGTAGCCACTTTAGGGTTCTCAGGTGGGTCTTTCCTCAGTGCACGGAGTGATGGAGTTCTCAGGATTCATGGTGCTCTGCAGTGTCCCTGCCCCAGCACCCAATGATGCCCCAAAGATGCCAGGCAGGATAAGTTACACGGGCAGGTGGGGCTGGCAGAATCATGCTTGTAGGCAGTTTTGTCTGCAGAGGAAGAGTTGGCTGTAGTGACATGGGGTTTCTTGACACTGCCACTTCTTCCTATCCCTAACTAAAACATCACTGCTTCATTTTCACCAGGAAAGACTTCTCTCAGCAGAGCAAATGTCATTGTCCAGTCTTCAGACTGAACAGAGATGCATCGTAACCCGACTGCAGCACCCTTTCTTTTGTGTCTTAAGAATGGCTGTCTTTGATTCCACTATTTCTAAAGAAAACTTTGTGTTTGCTAAGTATTGTCTGAGATTGTGTGAGAGTTTAAAGAAGAAAAAATATTTTCTTGTTTTCTGGCAAAGAATAGGATTAAATTCTTGATTATAATGTTGGCAACAGTGAACAAAAGAAAGCATAACCTTATGATATTCATCACATCCATGACTGTTTGTAGCTGGCACTAGTCTTCTGTGAGACGTGTCTTTGTCACAGATACTCTGCAGCCAGAGTAGCTTCTCTTACATTCAAAGTGTACTAATTTTGACCACTCCCAACCACAGCCCCCCCAACCTCCTCCCTGAAAAGCCGCTAAATAAATCTCTTCTTTCTCTGTTAACTTGTGGGATCATACTACAAGCTCCAATAGTAGGTGCCTATGGAGCACCCTACAGCTCACCAGGGGGTAAGCAATGTCCAGACACTTGTTTACCCTTTTTCCGAGGAAGCTAACTGCAACTTGAACTATGACATTTGGTAGTTGTTATATCATACTTTCCTCTTCTGATGCTCTTTGGCTAACTACCATCTCACAGAGACCACACGTGATGCAGCAATACCTCCCTTCCTCTACAAGAGAAATTTCCAGACACGGCAAAGCTGAGAACTGAGGGCAAGTTTCCGGCACAGAGGTGGCCTCCGCTAAACAATCTTCCGTAGCTAGAGGGGTGTTTCCAGAGCAGAGGTTTTCAGCAGGGACTGGAGCAAGCAATGGTAGTAGCACCGCTAGAAAGGGCTCAGTGGTTGCTGCTCTCCAGGCACAACCTCCCACATTCACCACATCAGTCAGTCCAATTTTCTGAAGTGTATAATGCTCTTTAGGGAGCAAAACCTGCCAGCCATTGCTGAAAACCCTTGTCTGAGGCAAAGAGCAATCAAGAGGCGGTCTGGCTGTGTGAATTGGATCTGCAGATTTCAATCCCCCAAACATGGGGAGGACTAGGGTACTGGTGGGGGAAGTCCAGTGTGCTCTGTTAGCTGTCTCTGTCCCAGCTGCTGTCCCACACACTTGGGCTGCCGTGGTCAGCCTCTACAATTTGGGCTTAGGCAGAGCAGGTGAGGGCTGTGCTGCTGTCCCTTTAGCTGCTTTCTTTGCTGTGTCTGGAGCCTAGGCTGACAAAAAGGCTTTATAGCATGAAATAAGGTTGGTACTAAGGTGCAGTTTTTTACCAAAATACTTAGCATTTCTTCTGCATTACAGACTTGTTTTTTAGAATATGAGGTTGTGCTAAATGTTAACATTTTCCTGTTTTCTGCAAACAGGAAATAACTCTCGCACCTATAAACTAAAAAAAAAAAAAAAAAAGAGACAGTATGCCTGTTTCTAAGTAACTGCTGCTCTCTGACTCACACTACCTTCCTCTTGGTACAAGAACCTTGCATCTGCTCCTGATTGCTTCTTGCTCAAATGCAGCCTTTTTCCAGATCATACTAGTAATTCTGCTACAGAGAACTTAATACATTTACCAGCTACCCTCAGTTTTGTTCTGCAAAATTTGAGAATATTAATATTTTGAAAGAGCGCTTCAAGCTTTTTCATGGGTAGTTATGTATTTACAGCTTATGTGTGAAGACAAAGATTTCTTAAGCCAAAACCTCCTGCTCATTCCCCAGCAAATCTCCTGAAGTAATCAATGGAGTATTGAATTCCTCACTAAGTCTCCTTTTTTTACTTGCTTCTGACATGATGCATTGTTTGCCCAATGCCTGGCCATGTCTCACCTAACTGCTTTCCTGCAGTCAGTAGTTTTGAGGGTATCTTGAATATCTTTATGTTCCTGCTTGTGGTACTAAGCGGTTTCACAGACTCAGCACAACACTGGTTGGAAGGGACCTGAGGAGGACAGCTGGTCCATCTGCCTCCACAAAGCAAGGCTGCCATCAACGCCAGAACAGCTCAGACAGGGCTGTGCCTTGCAAAGTCTCGAAAACCTCCAAGGATGGTGACTCTACAGCCTCTGCTCCCTGAGCAATGTATTCCCAAATTGCACTCCCATTCTCCTGAAGTCCAACCTGAACCTCCCACACTCTGGTATGTGGCTCCTGCCCTGTGCCTGGGCTGTCTGCAACTACTGAAAGGAGCAGTTCTGTTGTCATCGTGGTTTAAACCCCGCTGGAAACTAAAAAGCACAGAGCTGCTCTCTTCTTCCTCCCACTCCTCCGGCGTAGGAGAATTAAAGGTAAAGCCCAGAGCATTAACAAGAGTTTTACTTAAAACAACTCAAAGAGAGAGGAAACGGTAACAAAGCCAAACCCAGGACAGCCATCTTTGTAACTACCCTTCGAGAAGCTATAACTTGCTCCTGTTTTTCCTTTCCAAAACTGTGATTTCTCCTTATCCCCATGTTTATTCCAGTCTCTCCGACAATAATGAGCTTCACAGGGCAAGTGTGAAAAGCTGCATTTGCAATTGGCTACAGTGAACTGAGGAAGAGCTGAAATATAATGTTAAATAAAACTCAAGTGATTCATTTCAAGAGCTAGGATTCATTATCATAAACGCAAGTCTCAGAATCATGGCTATAATTTACAATATATTAATTGCTTTGCTACTATGCTTTTGACTTAGTGATCTTATAACACTACGTATGACTACAGACGGCACAGAATGTTTTCTTTGTGTCATTACCACACCTCTCACCTCCCTATTGTAATGACTCCTGCCAGTGCAGAGTGTAAATATTTTTTGTTGCCCAATATTTTTAAGATGAAGGGAAAGACAGAGAGATTCAGTTTCATAACATCTAATAAAAGGCAATTCACAGCAATAACTAAGAAAGGAGACAGTTTGCCTTAAGGCCTGTGTAATCTCAGTGGAGGGAGATGGGAACATCTCAGAAAAGGATTCAGTCCACCTAGAAGGGGCTGATGGTCACCACCCAGCTTCTTTAATATGCTTCAGTTAGATGCTTAAAAAGTTGATAGTGTGAGTCTGGGCACTGGGAAGGGTATATGTGTTATTTATACTATTTGAAGAAGGACCTACCATGCAAAATTTGTTTTGCCTTCTTTCTATTTGAACGTCAGGAACAGACAAAAACACCCTCTCTAGATTTTTACCCCAGATCTTCTGTTGTTTTCCACCCTCCCGTAAAAATGATTATTTCAGTGCAAATCTCTCCCTCCATTATTTTCAGAACACATTTGGGAACACCTTGCGCTGTCAGAACAATTATTCCTGGCTTCAAGCCTTGCCTGAGTGAAGGCAGGGACTACCTGGAGATTTTCACTGCAAGCCTGCATCTATTGTTTGCTCTGAATGGGCCCATGTGTGCTAGAAAGAACATACTGTCCATGCTCTGCATGGGGTGAGACTGAGCAAACAAAGCTGCAGGGCAGAGGAATGATGATTTCACTAGGTGGTGAATAGCCACTGCTGGATAAAATGCAATATAACACCATGGGTTTATCTGTTTTAAGCTCACTGAGGAATACTGAGGCAGTAGATCACTTCAGCCTATACTGATAATTTAAGAAGTCTTAAAATCCCTGATCGTTTTGGAGCTATATATATTGCACTTTATCCAATCTCTTGACACTGTGCAATTTGCTAGGTGTAGAGAGCCGCCCTTTCAGGTGACTAACAGCGTACCTGTAATTTCTCATAGCTGCTGCCATGTTCTGCTCAAAAGTGAGTGATTTCAGGCTCTCAGATGTACCACTGGTTTGACACCTGTAACTTGGTTAGGTGTCTTGGTGCTGAGTCTCGTGGGCTCTGAGGGTACTCTCAGAGCTACACATTAAGTATGTCTTTGCGATCTCTGCTTCTTTTAAGATCTGGAATACTTACAGGTCCAGATGCTGGGTGAGAAGGAGTTAAATTTAGTTTGTGTTAAGGGTCGAGGATCCGAGGTAATAACTCCTCGAATTCCTTAACGATCCCCTTTGTCTCGCTAGAGACAGAAGGGGTTTAAGGGGAAAAAAAAAAAAAAAGAAATTCCAACCTTGGGCTGCATTTGGGAAAACT
>NW_010406550.1:126046-143818 GCF_000710305.1 Buceros rhinoceros silvestris | reverse complement strand
GCAGAAGGGGTTTAAAGGGAAAAAAAAAAAAAAAAGAAATTCACACCTTGGTCTGCATTTGGGAAAACTGAAAAAAACTTTTAATAAACAATAAAACCACACAACTATACACTAATATATATATATAGGCACAAACAGAGAAAAAAAAAAAACGAAGAGAGGACTTAGATAACCAGAGTTCTGTACAGTTCTGTTCAAAGTCAGTGCTCTTGGCAGGCATCCACCAGTAATCTTTAGGGTCCCATGACTACATTTCTGTTTCTAGAAATAACGTGTTCATATAAACTAGATGCTATTAAATCAGTCTGTGAAAACAATCAGATTTCCTTTTCATTAGCAGAATCTATGGGAGAGCAATGCTGTTATTTGTGCTGTCTGAGCAGTGTATAATAGTTTGCAGCACTTAACAATATTACTTAGACCCTGAGAGCAGAAGGAATCCTCTTTAGAAGGAATTGGGCTAAGCTACCAGTCTTAGAAGTTTATATTTACACAAGAGGAGAAACATGCCTTTGGAAAGCTGTGGGTGTTGACAGGTTACAAGGATTTCCCATTTATTAAAATGAACGAAAAAAGGTGAAACCAATATGCTCCTGGTGCAGCAGAGTGTGAGCCCATTACTCTCGTCTGTCAGTGAGATTCTGTGCACCTAGTTAGTGCTCTACCCAGGTGCCCTGCAGTTAGTCCAGGACATAAAAAACTGACCTCCTCGTTCTGCTGCAAACTTTTTCTGCCGTCTTGAATGCTCTTCTAAGGCAACATTCATGGAGAACTTAAGGACCAGAGTGGCAGTCAGAGCTCACACCAATGTGTCAGGCACTGACACTTTCTCTGGGGAGGTCCCCAAAGTGCACAGAGCCCAGCTGGGCATGGCCACCACCCGGGCAGGGCTGAGCCACTCAGGATCTAAAATGTCAAGGTTTTTTCACCGTTCAATCTTCCCAATGTGTTCAAAACACACCAGGCATACACCTTCTGATATGAGATGTGACAGCCTAACAAAGCTTCAGTTCTCCTCTGCTGCTTTCTTACGGGTTCCTTGGGCTGGGCTGACTTTGGGCATGGGCAGTGTTAGTGCATGTTTGCCCAGAACACACCCTGTAGACAAACTTAGCGCAGCTCAGAATAAGATGTCTCAATGTCCTTAGTGGATCTAATGCACTCTCCGCTCTCCAGTCCTCCCCCTGCAAAACTGGGAATGCAGTACATGCCTGTTTCACTTGCAAAGCAGAGGAATAAGCACATTCAAGGCTAAGCAGCAAAGCAGCATGCAGGCTCTCAAGGAAACCTGGATGCCATTTATCAGATATTTAATGAATGAATGATACAGAAAAGTCACATTAAAAAAGACAAGATGCAAAAAGGGTTAAAAAATTGAAAACATACTCTTTGTGAAGTGCTCTTACTTTTTCTTTCTTTTTAAGCTTTATATCTAGAATAGCTTTGTCTACTTCTCTTGATAGTGTTCCTTACCTCATGGTGGTGATTTTTGTCATGTATTTTTCGCTTCTAAAAAAAATTTAAAAATCACCAGATGACTTGTAACAATGATTCATGTTATTGTTATTGCTCATTATCATTTGTCATATGAGACAATGCCTGGTTGTGCATTTTTCCTCTTTTGAAAGAGAAACCTGGCTCACATCTGAAGGCTCTACATTCTGTTTATTATACTAGCTGAAACATGTTTATTACACTTGTCATGTTTTTAAATCCCTCCTGCTACCTTGCACAAAACATACTTTTGCTCTGTTCGAACTGCAAAAATTCTGCAAGGTTTTGCCCCCTCTGATCAAGTTGTTGATCTGTCGAGTTCAACAGCCTTAAATAATGGTAGTCAGTATCTAACCCAGCAGATTGTCCTCCACCTCTCAGGACCACAGCTAATTCCATGGGGAAGATGCCTGAGTGAAATCCAGGCCTAGTTTGTGAGATTTCCTGAGTTTTAAGCTCTATTATTTCCTAAAAATTGTGAATTAGAAATGGTCATGTACTGCCTGTCTGTATGGTTGTTAGTGAACAGCGTCTGATCAAGAGGAGAAGCCACAGGAGCTATTTGTCACAGCTAAAAATAACAGTGATAAAGCAAGTCATGACAACCCTATTTTCAAGTGGCAGCTGCAATGAATTTGTGCAGAACCTTGTCCAAGAGGCTTTCCAGGCACTTAACCGAGCCTTTTGGACCCCTGAGCCACACTGACTTCACAGCTTGTTGGCAAGAAGTCTCCCAAGTGACTTTCTGAACACAAATAGCAATCAAAGAGAGTCACCGTGTAGGAACTCAGTCACTGCTGATATCTCCTTGATTGTGGGCCATATCTGAAAGACCGACAAGCTCTACCTTTCAGACCTGGCGTCTGGAAATCTGAATTCTGCCACTGGATCGAATGAATGATGTTATCTCCCCCTACAAATCTTGTGCTGTCAGGATTGTTTGTGACTCAATAATCGGTGGGATGTTGCTAGAAAGCACACTACCGGTTCATTGTGGAATTAAAACCTCCCAAGCAGTTTGCTTGGCTTTGCAGCGATGTCAATATTGATTGTCGCTGTCACAGACCTAGAAAGTTTACACAGACATGGCCAGGAGGCTTCACTTGCAGTTTGTGATAGGGTTGCATTCAGCACTCTCCCTCTACTTCTGAATTGAAGAGATATTGCATCAGTACTGGTGCCAGTGAGATGGGTTTTTCAGTCAGTCCAAACACCGTTGGGAAAGGAAAGTAACCAGCAACCAGCTTATTTGGGCTCCTGCTTCTTGCTCCACAGCTACTGGCTGTGAACCCTGGAGGAGCGATGCTAACACTAGAGTCCCACAACTCCCTTAAGTCAACATAAGCAAATGCTGATGCTAAAAGAGGCAGTGCCAACTTACCACTGACCCACTGTTTTCACTCTCCTTGCTTTCACAGTGACTGCAAATAGTCATAAATACATATGGGAGGGAAAAAAAAAAGAGGCTAGCTTTAACCCAGAGCATTGCCCTGTTCCCACTTACCATGTGGCTGCACAAACATCTGGCAGAAAGGAGAGAGACATGCAAATGGCAGTAATCTGGCAGAGGGCTGGAAGGTAAGCCAGGACTGGTTATTCTGGTTTAAACTGATCGTGGAGCTAGAGCATAACCTAGGGCATTTGTACAACATTCCCTTACAGCTAAAGAGGAGCAGAGGGTGGGTGTGCAAAAGTGGGAGGCAGACTTCCCTGATCCATTATATCCAGATTAGGCAGATAAAATAAAACCAATTTCCTGACTCTGAAAATGCCATCACAAATGTTTAAGCTAGTCTAAATATAGCTAAAGAAACATTCAAAGTGTTTCGTGTTATCCATGATGACATCCAAAATCAAGTACTAATAATTTCTAATAAAACATAACCTAGGCAAGTTGCTCTTTTAGATCAAAACTGCTGTCTCATCTTTTTTTTGAAACGAAAATCACTTGCCTCATAAAAAGTTTTTGTTTCAGAAAATTAAGTTGAGAATAATGTTTCTAATAATGACTCAGAACAGCATTACTTAAAACAATTAAATCAATTAGTTCAGTAAAATTCTTCAACTGAACTGCAGTATTTTGGCACTGTGACTGATGGAGTTTACTGCCTTTCCAATTACTGAAAGATTGGTTCCTTTAGCAATTACTCTATGATTAGTCCGCAGCAAGAACATTTTCCATTATTCATCCCCCACTGCTATCAAAGGGCCTTTATTGCTGGCTTTTCATTCTCTCTTTAATCCTAAATTAACAGAGTTTATCACAATCCTTGCTCAGTAGAACTCTCGGAGAAAAATTGATTTTGAACTTTATCCATGCTAAAACTTCATCGATATAGGCAAATCCAAGAAGTAATATTACTAGACACTGAAGCGTCATGCCAGCCAAAATCACACAATATTTTTGGTCTAATTTTAAAAACTGTAGCTGTCTCTGTTCAGTTACAAGCAATAGCTAATGTTGAAAAATGGGATAAAAAAGTAACTGTTTATCACAAAATAGCGTAAAGAATCTTTTCATAGCCCAGGTAATCAAACTTCTGTCAGGGCGAGATAATTGTCAATCAAGCTCTCAATTCAAATATAGCTGCTAAAAGTCAGAGACAAATGAAGCCAGTCACTTCACTGCAGTTTGAGCACCTAATTCAGAAGTGAGTACAGAGTCTAGGCAGTAGCTGAGACCCTGTTGTAACTCCATACAGTTGTAAAAGCACTCAGAAAAGAAGTCAAAATTGAAGAGTTTTGTCTATCTGAATCTGAAAAAAATTGTACTTACCATGCTGGTTAAAATGGTACTTAATGAGAAAAATCTGTAAGTATATTAGTTTTTAATTTTTTTTTTTAGGTATTAAAGAAAAAGTGGTTCTTTTAATTGAATCCTATTAGTAAAAGCTTTTTCTTGGCTCAGCAGGATTGAAACAATATACCAGAGAAGACCGTGAGCACACTGAAATGAGCAGTTGCCACTCCTGCAAAGATGCACGCTTCCTGACTTCGTTTTTGCCTGTTGAAAGTAATCAGAAATTCCATACACAAGTGTTGCTAAAACAGAACTGTATTTATATTTGTATTTTGTCACCATTAGCTTCCATGTCCTTTTTTTCTCAAATATTAAAAATTATTTAACATGTTTTAAGTTTTGTCACTTTACTTGGCTGTTAAGTACGGTTTGAAGTAAAATCTGGAAAACAACCATTTTCACGGGAAATTAATGTTTTACTTTTATGTGCTGCACCACATGCATACACCACTATTGTTTATTATACTATTGGGTAATTTTCACAAGTATTGATTACTAATTTCGCAAATCTGAAAGCCACAATTCCCAGGTGATGACCATGACCCTAGAACAGGTCTAGAGAAAACAACCTCATTACGAGACATACCTTGCAATAGATGTTTGTTTAACTGGAAATCCACAGGAGCAGCTGCTCAGTGCAACGGTACATATTTGCTTCTGAGTTCCTTCTCAAAGGCGCTATTTAAACATGTTGTTGAACTGAGCCTAGATTTCTCCCCACCTCCATTCCAGCAAAACATGGAGACTCAGAAGATAAAATTTGTTTTGTTATTGCAAGTAGTGCTATGTGGTGAGAAATTTACTTTCTATAGTCCTATTTATATATGGAGGTGGAAAACATCCATACTCCTGCACAGATGCAATGTCTGTGCATACTGCTCAGTGTCATTTCTATTTGAAAATTAATATACTTCTATTTCTAGAAGCGTTTGTGTATAGAGCTCCTTCTTGTCCATATTTGGCCTGATATTAAAGATCTGGCCACTCTAGCTTCACCATCTTGGCAAGAGGGAAACGAGAATTACTATGTAGAGAGTATCAGCCCAGTTCAAGAGATACAACTTGTTTCAGATCTGGTTCTGATTTACGTTAAACTGTAAATATCTGAGAATGATAACAAGGGTTTAATGATGTGTGCAGCTGGACTAGCTATCACTAGACATCACTAATTTCACGCAGCATCCTGATGAGCAACCATGATAACAGATTTTTTCAATCACCCCTGATCCAGGCTAAGTTCAGCACTTTGACCCGGAGGGGAAAGTTTCTGTCTCCTGAGCCAGTCATACTTTACACTTGCTTTCTGGGCTCTGTTTTAGCCTTTCTTCTGCCAATATCTGGATGGGAATCCCTTCAGCCTGTCAACACCTAACTTTAATTAGCTGAAGAAATTTCTCAAAGTGCTCCTTTGCTCCTTCTCTCCTCAAACTGTTTCTGCAACTCTTCCAGCTCAAAAAAAAAAAAACCAAACCAAAACCCTCAACAAAATACAAAAACCAAAACCCAAAAAACCAATCCCAACCTAAATCCAATCACAAGTGACAAAATGCAGGTCATCAATAGACCATGTCTGAGATGGTGTCACTCATCTTCTCCTCCACCACTGGCCAGCGATGTAAATTGTCAGAAAAGTCTTGATTCAATGTCCCTTCTATACTGTAGGCAACATTTATGCATGTGATTAGCTTCAATCTTGCACAGAGGAAGATCTGAGCTAATTTAATGGATGTAAATTGTCAGAAAAGTCTTGATTCAATGTCCCTTCTATACTGTAGGCAACATTTATGCATGTGATTAGCTTCAATCTTGCACAGAGGAAGATCTGAGCTAATTTAATGCTGCACTAAATAACACTATTTAACTATTTAACTATTTAAATTTAACACTAAACTCTGCAAAACCAAACTTTCTCAGAGCAAGAATGATGTTTTCCATAGGAAAATAGAAACAAAAAAGTACAAGGTGAATCAGGCTTCTAAGACGTGTGAGTTCTCTGAAACCTATTTCAAATAAAACTGAAAATGTCCATTAGCCACTTACTCTTTCATTTGCTTTGTGTTTTCACTTGGATTGGTGTCTGTAGACAATAAACCATAAAGTAGAAACGTGGGCTGAGTCCTGAGATACTCATTCAGGCTAAACTCTTATTATTGGGAAAGGAAGATCTGTCTGAGTAACCTTATCATCCCTTAATTTTTTCTCTGTATAAAGGAAAAATACTAAAAAATCATAGTCTTGCAGCATCCAGCATTTTTGCTTCTCTCAGTTTCATTTTGCTCCTCCCATTTTCAATAATCAGAACATTATGAACTAATCTGGTTTAAAAGCGGAAAGGTGCAACCATGCTTCCTCACAAGACTTGTGGTAGGCTTGAGGAGCAAAGTTTTGTTCCTTACATGTCAACCTTTGGTTTCATAGCGGAATTTTTTGATTCTTGTGAACTTACCTTGTCTCTTTTCCACCTCTGAAATGTCTTCAACACTAATTTCTGAAATACGGCTTTTAAATTTTCATGTCTAATTGCTGGATAAATTAATGAAAAAAGGAGAAAATTAGCTAAATTAGGAATCAAAAGTGTTCTGTAAATGAAGGTCATGAATTGCTAGAAAAGCAGGAAGATTCTATGTTATTTGTTGCAATGTTATAAAATTATCTTTTTACTTTGAAGCAAACTTTACCATGATTTAAAATGGGCTAACTCTTCCATTTTAAAGAGCATTTAGAAAATCTGCCCATGGTTACAAAATCCAAATCATCAAACGAGTGATCAAGACTAGATGAAGGTAATCTTGACTACTACTACTTGCAAAACTCGTCAGTGGTAGTGACATACGACACATTTTTCAAGTGCTAATATTCAGTTCTGATGAGAGGAAAAGTGTGATAAAGATTTTCTCTCCATTTCACAATGATTCTATGCAAATCAGTTAGTGCTTTGACTGGCTAAAATGCTGCATGAGGGCTCATAAACGTTCCTAATATATTTCTTAGTAATGCAATTCTTTTTTTTTTTTTTATTTCTTCCTTCAAACTCTGAACTCTTTAGCTATGATATGGTCTATCATCTGATATTTTACACAAGGCTGTGCATTCTATGATTTGAAAGTGAAGTTCAAAATATTGACAGGGTGATGAATCTTCTCTTTGAACTTTATACACTTGGATAATACTATTAATTTTTTTTTTTTTAGTGATGAATATTATCATACTGTGGTTCTGAATTTTTGCTTCTTGGTGCTAATAGTTTACATCGACAGAATAAAATCATGTCAAATTATGTACCAAGGGTGTCTGTGGCATGACTTTCAAGATCTGGAATCCGTGGCTTACTGGTGGTCCATTTGAATTCTGTTAAAGATGTAGCACACAAGATCACATTTTCAGATCTACCTGATACATTTCCTATCATAACAATAAAGAATGTAATAACAAGAAGCATTAGCCACTAGTGAGTTTCACTAAGAAGTGCTAGATTTATCACAAACCAAAAGCAATGAAAATGTGTAGTTAACTTCAAAACAATACATTGTGCCTCAGAAAAGTGATACATACAACAAATGGTTTCACACTGGTATGACATTTTAAGCATGGATCATGATTTTTTCCATCTCTTGTAGGTCAATAATCCATATACTTGTCATCTCAAGGTTATACTTTGAATGCATTCTCGTTGGTACTGTCCGTAAGGAAACCAGAGAAGTGTCAACTCTTTCAACACGTAGATGCTGACCTCCTAAGGGATGGTGGGAGATTGCTCTTAGCTCACTGCCCTGGTGTATCACAATCTTTTATGCTGCTTTTTTTAAGATGCTGCTTTCTGAGATCCACTTTGTTGAAAAAATTCACTTGTGACTTAGGAATGCGCTTGACAGAGCTGCCGTGCTTTACCGTGCTAATATTACATGGGTATTCACCCTTGGGCCTGAAAACTGCTTTTCAGTGAAGATCCCTAAATGTTTAACATAGCTCTCTTCTTCCAGTCTTCCTTGCTCCAGTTTTTTATGCACAAGTGAAAGAAAGAGATAGAAAGAGATGAACAGAACTGAAGATAACTGGTATGGAAAATATGAGCATAGATTCTTAATGGAAAAAAATAATTAATTACTAGTGCTTCATGGTGACAATTCTTTTGAAAAGTGGACAGACTGGTGCTTTAGTCCTATTCTACTCACAGGTAAGTGCCACAGGACATGTAGAATTCATTATATTCTATTATTCCTTTGTTTATATTACCGGACATATTTTCTAAATTATTTAATGTCACAGCTTTTGACCCTAATACTACAATGTCAGGTGCTGGCTGGTATTTGGAAAGAAGGCTTTATAGCAGAAGGTCGAAAGTACATGATCTATTTATCATCTTCTCTAACATTTGGTTTTGTGGAGCTTAAGATCTATCCTATCATATGGTGCTGCAGAAACTGAGCAACAAGTTAGGCAGTAACATCCAACCAAATACTGCTGCACTTAAAAATTTCAGTCATCCCCCAAAGCACCATCAAAATTATTTCAAGAATTTATATGACTCCATTTAACATGAAGGGCTGTGATTTATGCTTCTATAATTCATGTCAGAGAAACATCTGAAACACATCACATCTCTCTTTCTGACTATGGGAGTAAATTCTCAAAAAATAGCCTTCCCTTCTCATTACCAGCTAATGATGTACATTTATGATCTGTTTGAGTTTCTCCATCCAACCGTGTTCTTCCTGACTTACGGGAAAGATGTGTTTATTCAGCCGTGCTGTTCAGACAATTCAGTAATGAGTATCAAATCTTATTGGCTGACATGAAGCACAGAAGAAACTGTTCCACTGAGAAGTATAGTCTTCAGAAGGTCCACATGCAAGCACATATGCAAGTGCCAGTATAATAATCAGACCTTATGGGCAAGGTGGAAAAGGTTGTTATTTTTTTACCGTAAATTTTGACTTTTCCACCCAGGTCCTTAACACCCACAAATTAGAGTAAAGGTATTTGTATTTAGAAATACTTCTGTAGCAGTTTCATTAAAAAAGAAAATAAATCTGGTATAACGGATTTTACCAAATATAGACATTTCCTGCAAAACTTATTTTAGTTAAAAAAAAACCTCACAAAAGGAAAACAGTTAAGCAGGTCAGACTACAGCTTTATACAAATGCATATTGCAAAACCTATTGAGACATACACAGGGGAGCACATAGAGAAAAATATTCTCAGAAAGTTACCTACTCTTTTTCAAAGTAAATGATTAGAAAAATAAATATGTGCCAAAAAGATAAACACATTTGATTGTTTCCAGCAATGTACTCCTTTCTTATGTGTTATTCTGAAGACTGACTCAGATAATCGCTCAAAAAAGAATGCACTGGAGTCTACAAGTTAAATTTCTGATGCCATTTATTTAAACTGAGTCACTAAATACAAGAACTAAGGGACTTCTTCTCCTTAACACAAAGGCGCCTTTATGCCAATCTGACAGTACAGAAAGGCTGTAAAACAAGGAATGCAATTAATGCTTGAGAGAATGCCCACTGGTACCGACTGGAACAGTGAAATGAAAACTAACTCCCAAATTTTTCTGAAGATTTTTCTAACTGTCATAAAAATCACTAGTCTCTAAAGAATAGAAACAAATCAACTGATTTTTTATTTGAGTTTTATGACAGAAGACTTCAGAAAGTGGTTGAAAAAAGATGCACTAGGAGAGTGCCAAGAGTTCTGTGGATTTGGTCTAGGAATAGTTTTCTTTGTCTTTTGTCCAAGTTGCAACAGGAAAACAACTATTTTTTGTTAGAAATGCTGACGTAACTTTACTAATAGCACCTCTAACAGAGATTGTTACAATGTGTATTTACTCAGGTACAGCATTAAATAAGAGATGTGAACTCACCATAGCAACCCCTGCATCACATTGCAGATATGCTGCTTCTAAGATACGGCGAACGTTTCTGAAGAATTACACAGGAATATTAGGTAAACATCTATCAATTTCAAATTGTGTTTCAAAAATACTTTACTGTACAGTGTAACAAAAAGCACCATAAGTTGATGCTATGGAAATTATTAATTTATTACTGCACTTTATTTTCCTTGTCTTGTGATTATTGTGAGACAAAGTGTAAGCTTATATAACTACCCAACTCACCATGGCAAAAACATTGACAAACACATTATCGAGCTCCTCCAAAACGTCACTGTGAATCCTTATACTCCTTACTAATCCAAGAGACTCACCTGTCCTTTTTGGGCCTCCTCCTGCTGATGGCCTGAGATCTTGCAAAAATACTGCTGTTTGTCATAAGATATTCATTAGAATTATGTGAGCATAGTTAAGGTTGGAATTAGCTTTTCTTATGAACAATCTTGTCACTCACTTTTAGGCATATGACTGTTTTCTCTTCATTATCCTCCTGCTCTTAGTTTACTTCTTGAATTTTATCTGCTAATAAGTAGCCCTTCAATTTATCTTTATTCAGGTTGATTTTCCTTCTTTTGCATGACCACAATTTCATTGTATTTACAAAGACACTGCTTGTGTTCCTAACCAGGTGTTTTCATGCTTTGAGTCCTTCCACAATAATCCATAGAAGTATTTTTTGTGTTGAATTTAATTTTAGCTTTTTTCTTTGGGGGCCTGATCCTGAAGATATCCAGTACTAATTATAGCTTAATGAAAAGATTTTGTGTTGATATATCATTGACTCAAATTTGACTAAAATCCTTGGCAAGTTGCCTATTCCTGTGTGTCAACTTTAAATCACTTACACAGTGCCTAAAGTGAGGTCGTGATGATATCCTGTGAGTTACTATGTCTCCTCCAATCAAGCTTTTGCTGCTGGATTTTTCTTATACATTACCTTATAATTCATGGCAGGTTTTACTCCTGGAAGGATAAGTAAGTGATCACACCTACTTTGGTCTTTTCTTGATATTAAGCAACTGTATTGTCTCTTCTGAGATCTCACTTGTAGAGGGGGAACACCTATTTTCTCACATTACCCGACAAGACTGATAAAGAAGACACATAGTATTCTGTTTCGCCGCATACAGCTGTCTCCATAGGTTCTTTCATCACTGCTGACCAACTTTCCTAGGAGACATATGCTGAAGTCTTTAATCTGTTGCTTATGTCCTGTTGCTTGAGCACAGAAACATCACATGAGCAACTTGGGAACTGTGCACAGCTCCAGGGCTACAAGCTTCCCTTCTCTCCATATCTGGCCCATTGGGACCACCTGGAAGTGGAGACAAAGCTGCTAGTTGTACTAAATTACTAGTACACCGTATGGTTATCTTGTCTTGCTCCTTCTCCCAAGTCTACTTCAGCTTGCTTAGACTGAGCAACTATCTGATTTGTCAGTGAACTGGATATTTTTTTGAGATATCCATTATTTTTTGGAAAGGAAAAAAATTACACTGGGTGTTGTTCAAAATAGCATCTCATCTGGATGCAGGGGAATTGTAGGGGTTCTACTATTCTAAATTTTCATTTTAATAATACTTCAAGCCTTCCAAACTTCAGCAGAATAAATTGCAGCCACCTGAACAAAACAATAAATGAATGAAATCCATGTTCTTGGAACTAATAGGGAGAGAAAGGAAAAATATATTGCAAAATATTCAAGTATCTTCAATATATGAAATTTCACTAAAATGCTGAAATTTAGCAGAGCAATAGAAATTACAAGATACAACAGTTATTATTCGCATGTATTCTAGATTGATATCCTTCCATTCAGTATTCCGAATTATGTGTTAGAAATATTATACATCTCAGGTATGCAGAGTGAAAAATCCTAAGCTATGTGAAAAATTAATATGCTAAAGTGTCAGCTAAGAATTATGAAAATGCCTGTGTTTGTGCTAGAAAAGATGTGAAATCAGCAACTATTGTAGTGCTCAGAAACAGCTCCAATGACATACTTCTAAATAAATAAATATCAGAAGAATTAATACAGTTATTAAAATGCAAAGATTCTATGTTCTGTAATAATTATTAGAATGAGTCCTGGTAAGTTGTATAACCTATTTTTTGTAATATCTTCAAAATATAAGGATGTGCTTTAAAGAAATCAGGATCTTCCTAAACCCAGAAAACATGAAGATTTGTTTGAAACAGGCTCAGACAAATTAGGGCTTCGGGTTTGTCAGAGATGAGGTGGAGAGAATTAACAGGAGTAAGGCTAGCATTTGTCCTTGATGACACTGTCCTCACTTTTACTGAGAAGTATATGCCAAAAGACTCAGATCGGGATTAAAATGGTTTTGTCATCAAATTGCTGAAATTTCTGTCTTTGAATGTACATTGTCATTCACGCTCAAATAACGCTATTTCTCCTCTGATATACAAGAAGTTATGTTCTTTCAACTCTGAAAACTCACAGACTTTTGTGAATTGTCAGACCTACATGGCTGAACTGGGAGAACAAAAATGCATAGTCACTTATTTTCATACTGCTGATGGGAGATGCCAACGTACCAAAATACTGAGCAGACTCCAACACTTCCTTTCCCTTTTCCCTCTCTCCCCAGATTTGTCCCACCTGCTGTTGCAGTAGCAATACCATTCACCTTGTGGCTTTAACAGGACCCAAACTGTTATCACTCATCTTTTGATAAACACATGTTATATAGTGTGCAGTTAATAGCAAAAGACAGAGGATAATATGCCAAAGCAGTGTAAAACAGGTGCAGTTTAATGAAATGCTATTCTTTACGTGCACAAATTCCCTCTTGCGGTAAGTTTGTTCTCTGTTTTCCACCTGCAAAGAGTGATGTCCATTCTGCCACACCATTTCAGGCCACAGGTGACTCATCTACTGCCTTTCCCACCTTTAGAGCAGCTCCAGTCAAACAACAGGATTTGGGTGTAAACTTTTCAAAGGGTATTCTTACACTATAAACACAATATACTTCCTAAAATATGATCACATGAACCTATTCAGTGTTGTTCAGCGCATTGATTCACTAAAGATCTAAACTTGCTTGGTTAAAGATATACCTTACAGGTCTTTTTCAGCCTTAAACTGGTCAGTCTTGGGATGTGTTGTATTATTCTTGTAGGTTGTCATAGCAATTTGCTGAACCAACTGATTTGAAAATGTGTATACGGACCTTAAAGACTTGCCAAAAATACAGAAGTTTGTGTTTAGAATGACTGTGGAAATGTGAATTAGTGGGATGCTGAGTACAAAAGATCAGTTAGAAGAAACCAGAGCACTATCATGTGCACCATTTTTGCATTCATCTTTCGGGACAAGTGAGGTTTTGCATATTTTGTAGCAGAAATAAACAGCAACTTCTAGAATAAAAATAAATACATGTTGACTCTCCCTACTGCTGTAGTAATCTTTATGTTATGCTTTGATTTTACTTGTTTTGAACTGCACTATTCCTTCTAGAAGCTACATTAATGAGTTTTATTTCTTCTGCTTTACATGATTTAGTCATATTTATTACTGGCTTATTATACCAACAGCTTTCAACTATTTTAAATTTACAGGCTGCTAATGAATTTTGAATGAGTAAGGATCTTCTGCAGTGAATTTGATCCTACTGACAAAAGCCTTGTTTTTCTTAGGTACCTCTCATGGTCTCTCAGAAATTACCAACTCCGTTGAAGTTAAAAGGTTAAAACTCCTGCTGTATTCTAGAAAGTCTCTGCTCCCATGCTGGAGTCCCCAGATTCTCCCTCTTTGCCAAGTAGTGAACGATTTATTGCCTTGACGTGCTCCATTTATTGGTCCTCAGAATTCATGCTATTCCAAAATCAGATGGTTCAAGAAGGTCTTCTCTCTGTGGTACAGAAATGCAAAAGCCTCAAATACATTGAGAATATTTTTGGTAGCAGAGACAGAAATTCAGTTAAGGCCTTGAAGTATTTTAATAAGTCTGAAAACCTCATTGTCAAAGAGCATGTCTCCTTTTCATCAGAAGGAAGTGGATTTTTTCTTATGAACTAACATGTTTCTTCACTTGAAGATGTTTAAAAATCTGATGTAGAAGTCTACTGACGGAGTGCATCCAACTCAGATGTAATTTATTTTACACCTGTTTCCCACTGGTTTTCTATTTCCATGCTTCCAAGGAGGATTATTTATATTTGGGGTAAAAGATGGTGTGCAGTGACAGAAGGGATCGTCTCCAGCATTGATGATGTGTCCTGGTCCCAGCTATCCTCAGCTGTGGTGTGGCTCCTGGGCACACCTTTCCCTTGCTTTCAGGTCTGAGTGTTGCTGGATGAAGCCCTCACCCTGGTGGCTCTGTGCCCCCGAGGATGAGTGCCTTTTCCCTGGTGGGGGCTGAGGTTGAGTGCCTCAGGGGCTGGGGATGATTCAACCCAGTCCACACCGGGACTGGTGGCCTCCCTCCCAGATGTGCTGTGTCAGAGGCTGTATTTAATCTCTGATTTTTATTCTCTTACCATGACTGCCCATTGGTGCCAAACATACTGCGGTTCTGGTGAGAAGCGATGGTTCAGCCAGCGCTGGTGAACCCCCACCAAAGAGTGCTGGCCTCAGAAGTTGTGTGACAATTTATACTATCATTCAAAAGTTTCTTTAAGCTGCTCACTGTGCTCGGTTTTTTATGGTCAGCATAGGGATAGTGTAAATTGTGACCCTTTGGTGGCAATGTTTGTCATAGGGTACCTGAGCTGTGCCGTGGTTTCCTGACATCTCTAGTGTCATTCCCCAGCAATGGGAATATCCCCCATAGTTCTGGGGTTTTTTTGTGGAGATGTTGCCCTTTGATTTTCAGTTTTGGTACTAGCTGGACTTGGTTTTCACCTGATTGATTCATCTAATGCACATCCACCACAAGTTTGCCAGCTCCAAAAACTAGGAATTGCTGGTTGTGGTTTTCAGATGACTGAAATAATAACCTGACAACTTATCATAAAACAATAACTATCTAGATTACTTTTCAAGACCTAAGTTTATACATTTACTTTAATTTAAGTGATGGAAGTAGCCTAGCAACCTTGGCTTTTATTTTCTTACATTAGCTTGAGACTCCTGTGATGAACTGTGACAGGGATATATGTATAACACCACTTGTCCCTGCTAATGTAAATCCAGGTCACGAAACCCTCCACAACCTTTACCGAAATGAGTCAAAGTTCTGCCTATGTGGCTCTCCAAGCAAGCACGATCAAAGTATACCTTTTCCTGTAACTAGTGACAGCCAGGGATGTGATGTGCCCAGGATCATACTCAGCTGTCTGGGTTCAACAGTCAAGTTTCTTTTCATAACTGGATTTATTGAAAATGGCCTTTGGCACAAGTAGAGACCAGAGCCTGGACTTTGGTCTCTGGATCCAAGGGGCAGAACCCTGTCAGTCCCCCACCCCTTCTCTCTTCCCTGCACAAAATGGCAGCCACATTGGAGATCCACAGCAGTAGCTCATGACACACTGCTGTATGTGTTGCTGTAGGTTTTCACTGGGTGGATCCACTCATTAAAAAGCAAATCACATTCCCTTGCCTCATCAGAATGTCTTTCTTCTTCAGTTTTCCTCCACCTGCCTTATTCCTGATGGAAATAATCTGGTTTGTGTATTGCAACTATAAATAATTGTTTTACAGTTATTAATGTTTTATGTGTCATAAAACCTGATTTCTTATTTTCTTTTTTGGGAAAAAAAAGTTTGCTTCAGCTTTGTAAAAATTAAATGTCAGCGTTTACTTGGCTCAGAGAAGTACCACAAATCTTCCACTGCTGCCATCTCACATTTCCAGACAGCATGAGATATTTTTTGCTATATGTGTTTTTGCATGGTGTTTTGGTTTACAATATTTGAAAAAGAATGTATCTCTTTTGCAGTGAACATTTCTGATTGACATCACATAGCAATTCCTTATCAATGGTGCTTGAAATAAGTGGGCATTAAAGATTGATATAACACTGTATGGCTTACTGCTAGTACGCACTGCACACCAGCCAAGGGAACGGGACACCCTGCGTGCTGAACAGATTTAGGAAATTACTAAGCCTCTCTCCCAGACCTATTGGTACAAACGGCCTTTTTAACATTGCACTCCAAAGTCAAATCTGTCAATTCACGTTTCTTTCCTTATTCCTTTTTCTTTAAAATCTGGGGGTTGTTTTCAGCTATTTGATTTAAAGGAACAAAGAGATCGAATAATATTCAGTTTTTTCTCTTACTGGAAATTCTTTGTGTAATTTCTTTTATTATCCTTTTCCCTGCCACTGCAGTACCTTTTCCATAGATTGTGATTACAGACACATTTTACAATAAAGCAAACAAACACATCCATTCTCTTAATTAAATGAGCTACAGCTTTTTGGCTGAAATGAACAATAATATTATTTATAACTCAAATTACATTACATAAACTGTGCTCTCATCTGTAAAGAGACTATAAATGGCGTGGTAGGGTTCCATATTTGCTTTTTTCTTTTTTTTTCCCCAATGACTTTCCTACTGACCTCTCTTTCAATTTACAAATAAAACCACGATTTTCTTGACTGCCAGAACTGAAAATTCACCCTGGGATCTGAGATCAAGCTGTGTTCCTTCTGCCTCATGCCAAAATAGACTCCGGTTCACCTCCCCAGCACTGAGGTGGCTCTGCAGGGTTGGCAGGAATGAAAAGCAATAACAGTACTTTTGCCAGGACAAAGATGAAGTGAACAAATTCTCTCAGAAGTAGGAAGATACCAATTTTCAAGTCAGCTTTATAGAAAACATCTGTTGCTTGAAAAAAATGCTACATAGCAGAGCTGGGGTGGGATGTCTCATTGCTTGATGTTCCTCCACAACCTTCACTCAACCCCTTTCATCTTTCTAGCTCAGCTTGTAGACCAGTCAAGCTGAAGTGCCTGTGGCTGTGGTAACGCAGCCTTTTTCCCTGGCGGCAGTGCTGGACTCAGATGTTTCTGCCCTCTTCTAATCATTTGCACCCCGACACTTGTGTTGGTGCTGGGGCTGCTCTCTGCATAGGGAGGAGTGGATTTTTATGGAGGTGTCCAGGCTCATCTCTTTGGATCCAGACAGGTCCCAAACAATTGTACTGTCAGGGTTATATGCTCACCCTTCTGGTTCTGTACTTGTGGGGCATCAGATGAAATCTAAGGAAGGAAGTTTCCTAATTATTTTTTTCCCAGTCCCGGTCAAATATGAACATTTAGCAATTTTTTTTGCACTTAGTTATAAAACCTTTCAAAATTTGTGGTTTTGAAAGCCATTCTTCCACAACACCTTCAGGGCAAAGCATGAAGGTGGGGTGAACAAAGCATGAACTCTGGGGTGCCCAGCTTCCTTTGGGAACTGGCACTCACATGCATTCAAACACGAGGATCAAGCACTCCCCTGTCATGGAGCCTGTCATGGGAGAAGGGCTCCCTCCTTGCAAGCACAGGAGTTTACACAGGACAGAGAAATGTGGGCAGAGCAGAGGGGGCGCAGTGTCTGACAGCAGTCAAAGATGCAAACAGGGACTACTCTGGTGGTTTTCAGAAGCTGCAAT
>NW_010406550.1:105423-125932 GCF_000710305.1 Buceros rhinoceros silvestris | reverse complement strand
GCTGCCAACCAGGAGGACTGGGGCACTTGATAGGTGGCTGTGTATTAGAAAAATGGTAACTGGCAAGGCCAGGCACAGGCAGGATAGTATCCAAAGCCACACATGAAACCCATCTCCTGGGCTGTGGTAGGTCTCAGTGCTCTTGGAAGAACCCATGTTCAGCCCTGTAATGCACTGCATTTTATTTCTCATTTACTTAAGAGGATAGAGAAAAGGTAATGATGCATTACGAAGACTGTTGCCTCTGGAGCTCTTTCAGGCTGTGGATGACAAAATCCCAAATTTGATCTCTGGGAAATATTTGGCTAAGGTTCTGTTGGTTCTTCAGGAAATGCATAGAAGTCAGGAAAATGACCATGTAAAGTTCATGGTGAGCTGCTGATGCCTCGTTTGGCAGCTGCCCAGAACCACCCTACTCTCCTGGTGGCTCTGTCCCCTGTGAACCCACATGTCACCAGCCCCACTGAGAGTACCAAGCTCATCATCCAGTGCTGCAGCAATTCTTCTGGAGAGTCTGATGAGCCTCAAGAAGCAAAGGTGAACAATAATTTGCACTTTCTAACAGGAGAAGTTTAACTGGAAAAGAAACACTGAGCTATGGGTGATGCTTGCTGGTGTATACAGTTCCTTCTACTGACTTGTCTCCTGTCAAATGTGATTCTCTGTACTGCTTCTTTGGGTTTAGGAAACAGACATTTAGTGGAACCTGATTTTTGATCTTACATGTAATTCAGCCCACTGGATGTGCACTGATGTGTACACCAAGAGAAAAGGAAGGTAATTACAAAAGCAGATTAAAACAACTTGCAAGCAAACCAGAGATTTATGCAGAATTTCTTCCAGAAGAAGAAAGTCTTGTCCTTGCTTTGGCTGGTATGACACAAATTTTTTTTTTTTTACATGCAATTCTGTAGACTACTTCTGCAAATATGTAGTCGAGACTTCATTTTAATAATCACAGCAATCTAAATATGCACTCGTTTCTGCCTGAGGGGTAAACATCTGCACGTGGTAGAAAATGTGTCTGTGACATAGAACCCCCTGTAAAGCTCTGCTTTCGCACCGGCTACCACCAAAAAGGTAACTCTTTTTAGGGAGTAAAGCCAAATGCATAGAAGTAAAGATATTCACAGTTAAGACATCAACTCCTTTCTCCTCTTTGCTCAGTACTATTTGTTTATATATTACAGAATCTGCTGCAGGTTTTGTAAGAGCTGTTGCAAGAACTTGTGATATGTGATGAATAAAGGACAAAGTCTCAGTTTAGTTTTGAATATTCAGGGTTTAGTGAATTCTGCTGTAACCCTGTCCCAGGTCTTACTGCTCCAGTTGATTCAATTGCAAATTATTTCTTTCTGTGCTTAATGGTGAACCCACTGCCACTGAGTGCCTTGAGGTTGCAACCCTGTGTAATAGGGGCTGTACAAGTGTAATCAAAGAACATTCCTTGGGTCAAAATGCTAAAATTCACATACTAGTTAACAGACAAATATCTTTTTGAATTGGATGAACTGCTATATTACATTATCAGAAGCAATCTTTGCATTTTATGAGTTGTCAGTCATTTAAATTAGAAGAATAATCCTCAGAATCAAAACTCTGTTCTTAGTTCAATTTTTATTATTCAGACTACGTGGACATCTGCTTTGATATGACACGAACTAGTCAGCGATCAGAAAGCCTAATCCTGTTCATTTGATTAGATGACTAGTCTCACTGGGGTTAACCCAAGTGGTCATAAAAATAATATGAACATAGTTACTTATTATTGCTTAGATATTGTTAAATCATTTGATTAAATCTTTTTTTTTTGCCTTCAAGGCCATTAACAAGACAAATGTCTTGTCAAACCTAGACTCACAAATATCCAGTTATGATTTAGTACAAACCACGTACATTCCCAAGGAGAATAATAAAAATAAGTTTCTTTCGAGTACCTTGTTGTTTCCAATATCAGAGTTAAGACAGAGTAATACTACTGAATTACCATAATTAACTAGACCAACTTAAAAAAAAATAAAACAACCTATGAAGACAAATTGCATTCCGAAATTAACGGAATTCTGCATAAGAATTAAATATTTTGCATTCATTACTTACAAATGAGCCCTTTTCCTGAGGACCAATGAATGTGTGCTCATTTAATTAAATAATGCATACTATTACATACTTGAGAATATGCAGAACAACAGATTAAATAAAAGATTCATGGACAAACCCATTATGGCACCTCTTGACAGCTCTTGTGCTGGCAATTAAAACACTACGTCCATCACACAGGTGAAAAGCTTCCGGAAGACAATATGCACTCAATTACTGCTGTTTATTTCATGGATATATAACCTAGAGGAGATCAGTATGAATACATGGATTGTGTACAATCAGGCAAATTGTGTGCATCAGACAAATGCTGAGATTCGTGATCTCCCCTCACTGAAGAACATTTTTAGCAACGGTCACACCTGCAGCTGTGAACATTGTGGCAATTCCTACTCACAAACACATTGTGATGGTTAACAGTTAATGAAGGGTAGGTAAAGTCCTATATTCTATATTCAGTTCTATATTATGTATACATACTTACATATGTATGTGTCTGTGTGTGCATATATATACATAAAAATCCAGAAAGTTTTGTATTTTGTCGCTTCAGTAAGAGACTGACATGTTAGTACCTAAAATGCTCACCTGTCCCGTGGACAAAGATGGGTTATTGCTCCAGGAAGTGCAATGGGAGAGCACCGTCCTGAACTGCTGTTCCCAGGTGCCTTCTACTTGACCCAAGTAGTTAGCTCAGTAAACATGGGGTAGGGAACACCATTGTTTATTTTAACCAAATAACCAATAACTACGGCTGGAATAAAGATTCACTGAAGTAAGTTTATGCTTGCAACCTTGGGCATTTTGTGCCTCTTGATTTCTTAGTTGTGTAAATATCTATTACACTTTGCTTGGTTGATTAAGCAGTATTTCCAGGTTTGCTTTTGTGTTTATTTCTATCTTTAAAATGCAAACCTGCAGAAAAATAAGTCAACAGGAAGAGTTTAAGTCTTTTGGCACTTAAAAATTAATATATTTTTGTGAAAGCATGGCTTCTTTACACTCAGTGCACATAAAAAGCTACCACTTTCTTTTGCTCAAACCTCCAAAAATATTTCACCTTCAGTCAGAGCTCAAATGGAAATTTTTAGAAAGAGGAAAAAGTTTTGAGGTTACAGTTGTGTGGTAATACAGCAGAAGTAGATAAGAAATTGTTGCAGTGTTGTGAGCCAATGTGTTCCAGCACCTACGTCATTACCCCTGCACTTGGATAATCAGCATGTCTTTTTTTTCAGGAGTCTCTTAGCTCCCTCTTCTTTCCTTCCTCAGTGTTTCCTTTCATCCCTCTTGTGTTTTTCTCTGTAAAAACATATATTAACTAGAGGACAAGTCAGAGGGTAGCATGACTTAGTGGACAAAGGAAGAGAGATGTGTCGACACAGATAAAACATGCAATAAGAAAATGGTGGAGCAGATTGTGGCAGACAGGCTGTATATAAATTCAGGCTGATACTGGGATGAGATAAAAATAGAGTATTTAGTGTATACCCGTGGCAATTTTCAATATTAATATGACTATGTAATGGCTGTTAAAAGAATAAAACTAGGAGAACAAAACTTAATCATAGAATTTATACAAACCATTATGATAATTTAGATACTTCTGATCAGTGTTTACTTATGTCAAGGTAGAATAATGAACCTTTAATTGCAGACAAGCAATTTTATGTGAAAATAAATTACAACTTGGGTGCAGTGATACCATTTATTCAACAATGAAGTTGATTTTGGCACTCATTCAGCATTCTTTTTATTAAGTTTTAATGCAAAGCATCTGAAGCACACTGTTAATAAAGCTGTTAGATACAACCCATATATGATGAAGTGTTCCCCATCCCCTCCCCTTTTCTTCCTTTTAACACAGGGCTTATTTTTACAGTACAAATTCACTTTTTGATCTCTAAACTAAGAGAAACAATGAGCCAAACAAAATAAAACACATATGCTACAAACAGTTGATTTCTGAGGCTGGAAGGATGAAATGTGGAATGACTTCTCGTTCCAGGAATGTTTTGTTAAGCATTCGGAAATACTGTTTTCTGAAGGAACTATATAGATTAAATGGTCTGGAACAATATTATATCAAAAGATTAATGACTGTATTTTAAAAGCAGGAGATCTTAATCTTAACCTAGAATAGAATAAGAAGTATCTGTGTTAATTTATTCTAGTTTCTGTGTGTATTAAACAAGATGTAACCTGTCCTGAATTTAAGACTCATTTGACAAATAATATAAAATGTTATTAAAGGATACTCATGCTAACAGCAAAGCAGAAAACTCACCCTATGTCAACACTTAGAGTCCTGAGTGTCTCAGACAGACCTCTTCAATGGTCCATATCCAGCAAATTCCCCTACATGTATAACCAGAAGAGTGGGTCAAACCCCTAAAGTGATCTGAGCTGGAGGTCTGAAAAAGGATTTTTACCATTCTAAAGAGAAGTTATGTGGCCTTTGTAGTGCATGAGTGTGCTCATGAGAGTTGTGCCCGCCAGGGAGTAAGATGCTGCTGGCGGACCTTGGTGTGGGGAGGCCAGTTTACTCCACCTCTGTTAAAATCTCTATCATTAATACTTGCTTTAAATAGGAGGTGGAAAACCATAAGACAAATTACAAAGTTATTGGTGTTACGAATCAAGGAAGGGCAATTATAGTGACCTTTCAGAAAATTAAAATGAATGAAGTAGCTCTAACTTTCTGTGTGAACATGGGAAATAAATTAGAGGAAAATTAGAGGAAAATTAGGCAACGATGTTTTCTAAAAAAAACCCCTCAGATTTTGGTGGCCAGTAATTTAAAATAGCCAACCCCCCAAACTCAACCACTTAGCACCAACCCCAGCCTCTAAAAGTTATGCAAATGCTCCGGCAAGAACCGAGTCCCAAATATATACACAGGGTATGCCTACTGTTCTCATCTGCCTCAGGCACTTATCTTGTCACCTACATATATATTGCCACTGAGTTTGAAAACAGGTAGAAACTCAGAAAGAAATAATGAAGTGAAATCATGAAGTAAATTCTAGACTGTAACATTCCTATTTCAGGTTCAACAAAGAGTCACTGTATCATCAGCAGACTGGTACTGGCAGGAACTGTAGGCGATTTGAAAAAGGATCTGAAAGAACTGCAGAAAGTTCAGAACTTTATCAGAGCATTATCCTTTTTCATTCATATATACATATATAATAAACATGTTATTCTAAGATTTCAAATGCCAATAGTAATATTAATTTGAGTTGAGTTATATTTGGGGTAAATGCAGTACTAAACCCTTTAAGTTAAAGCCTTTCTTCATGAGGTAAAATGAAGTCTCTGCAGGACTTCATGATTAAAAATGAAATGGGTTTTTGTGCTTTGCATGTTGTTGGGCTAATTAATGGCTGGACTCAACATAAGTGACTTTTATCCAGGAAAGGACTGAAGTACCGTATTTCACCTAAGCTAGATTATTTTGTACATGTTTAATACTAATTTCTAGTGAAATGTTTTCAAAGTGAAGAGAAAATATTGTTTTGCATAACCTATTTCACAGTCAAGCCATCAAGCCTCTCTGAAACTACTGTGATTGAACGAACAGAACCACCTTGCTTGTTTTGCTCATCACTTTTATACAATGCACTTACTGTTGATATTTCCCGAGTTCATGTTGCAGCCTTATATTCTTGATTCCTCTTTAGGGATGATTTTCTAATTAATACTGAAATACACATGCCAATTTATACATACAGGCCTCCTTTAATAGAATTTTAAGGCTGTGAGTTCAAGCACTCAAGGAATATAGAAATGCAAGAATCAAGAGTGCCAGTGAATTCTCAGGTCATGTCCCTTTTACAAGTAGGCATAATCTTTAATGATCATTCCCTGTTCTCTGTTGCTGTGCCCACTAGGATTTTTTTTCAGAGCTTTTTGTTCAGCCAGCTCTGGAAGGTAATTCCTTCACCTCAAGAAAAATACTGACAAAGTTTAAGATGTTTTTTCAAATCCTGAAGAGATTTGCCAGAAGCAATATTTTTACTTAATATTGATCGCTCATTAGCAGTTGAAATTATATACGGGCATATAAAGTGTTTGCCTTAGCTTGTTATCCATCATGGAAAAATACAGCCCAAAGAAAACTGGATGAGGCTATAAAGCACTGATGTTAGAGGGGGGAGGGTGGGGAGTGTGAGACTGGTCAGTTCTGCCTGAAAGGAACCTCATATTCCACAAGGAATATAAGAAAATGCAGAGCCCAAATTCATTATGATTTGGTATGTTTTTCATTTTTTCTTCTCAAAATTCAATTTTCAACAGCATGGCATGTTCATATTCTTCCCTGTCATGGACACCTCTGGAAATATGATACAAAGGATAAAGCACATCAGAAAGAGAAGTTAGATGTAACCACTGAAGCGGCGTTTTAGCTGTTTTCACTTCTGGGAAGCAGCCTATATCTCTTAAGAAGCGTGTAGCCCTTCTCTGAGCCCTCAGACAAATGAGTATTTGATCAGCAAGATTAGAAAAAAACATGAGATGAGGTCCAGTTTGGCAAACACTTTGAACCTAACAACACCCTAAGAATTTGTAAAAAGTTGCAGTATTTATTCAGAAAATCTAGAAAGCAAAATGTTGCAACTTCTTATATTGAAACAATTAATTTGTTTCAAAATTGTCAGAAGCGTACAGCAGTGTCAAGGAAGGGCTAAATAACCTCAGAATGAAATGATACAACACAGTTCTAACATCCACTCTACACTGGGCTGATATGCGAAAAGTTCTAACAAGCTAGAGTCTCACATCTACAAGGGAGGGGGGAAAAAGAGGGAACCTATTTAATGATAATTTAATACTGTTTGTAGTTATGCTTTCTCTGAGTTCAGCCTGGCACAACACTTTGTTGCAAACAATCTGCCTTGGCTTGCTAAAGAACCAAATGCAAACAGGTTCAGAAGTAAAGGGCATGACCTCATGGACTTGAATACCTGCCCTACCTTCTGGTTGTCATTAACTCATAGCTGTTGACCAAAGGGATCATAAAAGTTTTGTTGCAATTAATGGCTGATACTGGATTTTAAATTCCAGAGACACGTCTGTTAAATTAATCAGCTACAGTTACCTTGACTATGGTTATTCAGGCTTTTCTTTACTGTGAAATATGAGATGACCAATTTTACTTGTTGATTTTTAAATAATGGTATTCAGAGTGGGAAGAAATCGAAATACTGAAAACATAGGCAAATTGTAATTATTCCTAATTACTTCAGTTAAAGGAACCTTCAGGATTTTGGAGCTGAAAAAGCCCATCCAGGTACTGAGTCTGAAAAAAACCCCTAAGTATTCAATTTATAAGTGGAGTTCAGCTTTTTGTTTGCAGTTGAAAAATATCTCTCTGTTTGGGAAATTATGTGAACACGCACTTGATCACCACTTTTTTGAATCGGGGCATGGTGCAGTACAAATAATATTAACTTCAAAAATATATTATGATAGCAGTAAGAATATACGCTATATGTAAAGGGAAAAACGTGGACATCAAAGGAACTGAGGATATTTCAATTTTTCATTATACTAAGGTGCTACAATTTAAGCTGCATAAGAAAAGAAAAAGTTACCTAAAACTGTGCAAACTTTTACCCAAGGCCGATTTATTTCTTTATAGAGGTATTTAAATGCTTTATTATTTGCAGTGTGTTTGGGGAAATCAGTCTATTTGCAGTTTGTGAGTTTTCTGTAAGTTACTATGTTTGTTGTTTAAAAATTGTTTTCTTGCCACTGTTTTTAAGATCCCATTTCATCAGTGATTATTTTAAAAACTGCATTATGTTGACATCTGAAATTGCAGAGACAAATACCAAATGCAATCACCTCAAAGAGATTTCAACTAGGTATAAGCAGATTTCTAATAAGGATTAAAGAGTTGGAACTTCTAAAGTGTTTCCATATAAATTTTTTGTTTCATTAGAAACAAAATCATTTCTTTATTCCTCACCATAAAATGTGTCCAAAATTTTCCCTATATGGCTGTTGCTATAAACAAAACGTAGAATCATAGGATGGTTGGAAGGGACCTTTAAAGGACCTTAAACTTTAGCCATGTTACAGTGGATAAGGCACCACAGGCAGCATTTCAAGATGCAATACTGTAAAGTGGCAGAAAAATACATATATAGAGACCTCATGAAAGTTGAGATAGAGACTTGGTAACAGTTTCTCAGGGAGCTAATGGCCGTGACTTAACTGCTGCAAAACATTGGTGTGTGTTTCAAAGCCACTTATTTCAAAATTATACAAAAGAGGAATTTACTTTTTTCAGTACCTATATAATAGATTAATACCTTCAGGTTTGAAAGTGCCAGGTACCAAACATTTTCTGCTGAGGGAATGTTGTGTAGTTCCTTTAAAGTCATCGCCCATGTTCGCTAGCATGTACAAGAACGACCACTAGTTTTCTTTTATCTTTTGTACTCCTGTGCCTTGATGTAAGGAGTGAGGGTATGAGGATGCCCACAGGAGGAAGAAGGAGGTTTAGCAAATGGAGATATGCATAATCATTGAGATGTTTTATATGTTGCTTGCATTTCAAGTACTTGAAATTACTGAATGTCTCATCTAGATCCTGCTTTGCAATCAGATCTAAGTATGATTTTAATAATCAGTTAAAAAACATAATTCATCCTTAATTTCTATTCAATTTAAGGTTAATCATCATTTCTTGACATGTCAAGGAACAAAACAGGGCTGACTTATTTCTTAGAAGAATTGAGGACCTTAGAGAGTAAAATGGAAAAGTAAATGTCCAGCAATTCTTTAACTAAAATTCAATTCTGATGGATTGTCCTGATTTTGGATGGTATAATTTTCTTCCTAGTAGGTGGTTCAGTGCTGAGTTTTGTATTTAGCATGAGAATAATGTTGAAAATGCATTGATGTTTGAGTTGTTGCTAAGTACTGTTTATACTAAGTCAACGATTTTTCAGCTTCTCAAGCCCTGCCAGATGAGAAGGCTGGAGGGGCACAAGAAGTTGGGAGGGGACACAGCTGGGACAGCTGACCCAAACTGTCCAAAGGAATATTCCATAACATAAGACATCACACCCAGTATATAAACTGGGAGGTGCTGGCCAGGAGGGGTGTATCGCTGCTGTGGGGTCTGGCTGGGCATTAGTCAGCGGGTGGTGAGCTATTGTATTGTGCAGCATTGTCTTTCCTGAATTGTTCTTCACTCTCTTTTTGTTATTTTCCTCTTTATTACAATTATTGCTATTTTAATTTTATTATTTTTCATTTTGATATTTATAATTTATATTTTAAATATTTTTATTATAATTCTTAATATCAGTTATTAAACTGTTCTTATCTCAACGTCTGAGTTTTGATTCTCCTGCCTATCCCATTGCAGGGAGGAGAAAAGGAGTGAGCAAGTGGCTATGTGCTACTTAGTTGCTGGCTGGGGTAAAACCATGATGCTTAATAATGACAAATTAATAACTAAGAGGCTTATCAGCAGATTGTCTCTCTTTCTCTCTCTGTGTGTATACACATATAAAAGGAGACAGCAAGAGAAAACGCCTGCTATTACTTTAGTTGCCACCTAATTATTCAATTTGGCAGCACCTTAGAGTCATGAGGTAGGAAGAGTAAAATATTATTTTAAAGCTTCCTGTCTCATCTGTTTTTAAATTATATGAGCTATTTCAAATTTTCTGTTTGTATCCCTCAAAAGGTGATTTGCTCTTTGGCAAAGCTGTCTTTCATTACACTTCTTATTTATTTAGCTGGTTAAATTCACTACCCTTTGTGGCTCAAATAAAGTCTTAAACTTCCAGAATTTGCAATGGACCTATTTTTACAAAATCAGTGTATACCTGATGGAGAAGATAATTCAGTAAGTATGTTTAGCCCTCTGGCCAGATGAGCTTACAGAAGATACATTTTTAAAATTCCTATTAATGTAAATAGAAATGGAAATGGAAATGGAAAGTTTTGAAGTCAATGACTTCTTCACAGTCAGAGCAATAAATGTGAGTGTATGTCTAAATGGTCTTCTGCAGGCAGATGTTCCCGTGCTCTGCTCATGCCACGAGTACAGCAGGAGCTGGGTGGCCCCAGCTAATTGACTATCAAGCGTGAGCAATAACCATTAAATGCACCCACATAGCTTTCATTTAATTCAAAACATGCAAAGAGCAAACTGAGGTCTGCCTCCAGAGACCTTGTAAATAGTGCTGAGGATATCATCTTGAGACTATCTCTGAAGCAAGTAATTAATTGAACAAATAGTACAGTACTGTATTGCCACATACAGACAGTTTTGAAATACTGTAGTCTTTCTGCCTAGATGCTGGAAGGGATGGAACCACACCTGGATTGTCCTGAAAGGTGTCTGCTTTTGTCTTGAAGTCTGATTACAAATGTTTAAAGCAAATGACAGTTTTCAGAAAACCTCTGCAATCCATAATTTTGCAAAAGAAATCAAGTGTAGTGGCAATCTGTGTCATCACATTTGGCCTTTTGGTGCCATGGGTTGAGTGTTGACGGCTACTCCTTCTCTTGGTCTCTCATTTGTCTCCTTGAGTGGAACCACATACCTGGTTCTACTCACAGGATTCCCAGAAAGCAGAGGGGAGAGCAAAGATGCACAGGAGAGTTTCCCTGCCCTGGCGGACAGAGGACATACCTTGACTCAAGCTTCCTTTCCCATGATTTTTTAGCTGATGATGGCTTTGTACAGAGTGTGGAAATGGTGCTGGGAGTGAAAACAGGAATTCAAACTCTGTTCCAGTCTTACTTAGTGCTGAATTACACAGTCATGTGTTCTTTTTGCTCCTTGTTTGCCATGGTAAATCATAGGTTTAGAGGCAGGCATCAGCTCCTCACGTGTCTCTAATGCTTGGCTAAATATCACCTTGTCCCTACGTCAAGCAGTCCTGTATCACCAAGATACTCAAGCACGCATCTATCTTATGCACACATTTAAAAGGATAATTTAACATAATTTTGCAAACAAACATCAGACCAAGAAAAGCTCTTTAGTCTTGGGAGATTAGACAGAAAATTAATTTCAGCTGTGTCTGGTTTATTCCAATGTCTTTTTTCCCCGATCTAAGAAGAAACTGAACATGGACTTCTGCACCCTCTCATATGCAGTCTCATTCAGCTTGCTTATGCAGCAATAGTTATAATTACAGAGGCGCAAAAAAGACATGTAGTGAACTCAGATGATTTAATGAGAACCTCTTGGGTAAACCATATTGAAAGTTAAAAGACATTTTGGTGTAAATGGTGTAGGTCAACATGGATGTCTAGTGTTCCTACCATGGTTTTATACCAAATACGTTCTAACATTTTCTAGTTTAAACCATCAGATAATTTCAGCACTTAATATTTTTCCTCCAAAATATTGTTATCCCACTTCAGTGGTGAGGTAAAAGGTTAGTTTAAACTGCTCGAAGACAACAAGAGAGAGGACAGATTCATAGCAGGAACAGTTATTGCAGTGGGAAGGCAGCCCCTTGCTGCAGACAGATGCTCCCCAGAAACGCTGCCCAGAGCAGCTCTGGGGCTCTGGCTCACTTGGAGGGGATGCCTGATCTCTGTGTAGGTTCCTTATTGCTCCAGCTGGTGATTCTACTGTCACTTTTAATCCCTGCAAGATACAGCTTTTAAAGACCAAGTTATTTTGAAATTCTCCTGTAATAGTAGTGATGTGCTCAGAGAGAACAGGTTCCCTTCCCTTTATAGACATGCTTACAGCCCATTTTAAAGTAAATACTAGAACCATTGCATTAGTAAAACAATTAGAAAATAAGCTCTTGTTTTAGATACAGGAAATCTCATATGCAGCCAGCAGCACAGCTAGAAAAAATTTGGACCCTAATGGTAAATTTTAAAGATAAGAAGCACATTTGCTAGATGAGGGTGCTGTTCATCACTTCTTGGGTCTACAGTGCAAGGATAACCTTTTGCAAAATAAGAGAATCTCAGGAGTGTTAAGACGGCCCCAGAGGTATTCCCTTCTTTGCTCAGAGGTTGGGGAAGAGGTCGAAATTCTTAAATGGCATATAAGCTCTTGTAAACAGCGGGCAGGTGCTGCTGGTGAACATATTGAAGGGGGAGGATGGTGGTCAGAAGTGTTGCAAAACAATGAAAAGGAGCCAGGAGTTTTACGTTAGAAATAGTCTTCATTTAGCATAAAGACAGCCTTGCATCTGACCAGAACACACGCTGCATGTTTGATGCCGAAACAGGTATTTTTACTTTGCTTAATCAAATACAGGTTTTGGCACATGTTTATCGTGAAAACTGCCATTTTCTTTGCTGAAAATCTTTGGAATTTGGTACAAATCTAGCTCATACTTCCATACATTCAAGTCATCATTTTAAAGGCAAAACCATTCCCAAAATTTCTTTGCCACAGGCTTTAATACGTGAAGAGGTTATGCGCATGCCACATACGGGAACTGGTGATGCCTGGCTAAACTAGCTTGGCATAGGCAAGTGTGATCTGGCAAAGAACAGACATTTCCTTTGCTAATGAGTCAGTGTGAGCAGTTCAGTTTGGACAGAAACAAACTGTAAAGTGCCAGCTCAGCAGGATCACTTCCTCGAGTACATCAAAGCTGTTCCTTTCTACAGGGCACAGCTGAGTACTTTCCAAGAATTTCTAAGCCAGTATTCTTGCTTTTCAAAGTGTTTTTAAATGGATACAACACCCCCCCTGCTGAATGCCCCAAAACAAACAGAAAAGGATGTAAAAATTAGAAGTATCAAAATATTAAAATCATCAGTCACGCAAAGCATGAGCACAGCTGGAAACAGTGTCCCCTTGGAATCTTGCTTATATCCTGACTATATTTAAAATACACGTGTTGCTGTTACTTCTGGGGAAGGAGATATGCTAAACATTCTTGTTTCCTCTACCTGAGCACTTAAAAATTCTTTTCGTAATGTTTAATTTCCTCTATAACTAAACACTAAAGTACTAGCTACGTTACAGAACAGGCAGGGGACAGATTGCTGCTGCAGCAGTAACTGGGGACTTGTTTTGCCTATTTCAGCAGAATGTGACAGAAGAATCAGAAGCAAAGTCAGAAGTAACTCAATAGCCAAATTATAATATCTAACAGAATTTCTGAGGCCATGGACCAATTTTGTGGCCATCGTGTGTAAATGAATACAAAACCAGCATGTTGATGTGTTAATTATAAAAGAGCAGTTGTGGTGTTGTGCCTGCCCCCCACGGCCCAAAGCAGGGAAACGGCAGGGAGTTGAGACCCATCTCTGCCCTTGTGAGGGACGGCCCCAACACACAGGGCCACAGGGCCACTGAGCATGTGCATCAGATCCTGCTGACCTCAGCTGGCTGAAGGTCAGGAGCAGGCAAGTGCTCTTAGCTACAGACTATTTCCCAGCTTGGTCAGCTGTTAAAGGAGACCTAGAGGTAACGCTCCTCTTGTAGGTCTTCACAGTTTGTTTCACACCTCTTGAACAAATGGCTACTTGTGGTGAAAAAGGCAGGGATGGTGTGTTGTGTTGAGGACATCAGGCCCAGTTGAAACGGCTTGCAGGCTGTTGGTCTCTCGCTGCATGCGTTCATGCAGAAGTAGGAGATGGAAGTAGGGGATGGCAGATCTGAGCAGGGTTTCTGACCAAGCCAGGCCAGTTTTTCATTTAAATACCTCAGCAGTGTTGGCCCTGTGTCTTAACTTCAGCAGAATTTAGGTGTACTGTATCAGACCCAGACATGGTATGGATTAGTGATCTTCTGCAAAGGAAAGCATTATATTTTTATACGAACCAGCAGTATGCATTTGTAAGAAGTAGGAAGGAAAAATCAGACATAGAAACAACTGGGGTGAGGCAGGTTCACCTGATAAGCTAAGCTGTGTACCACGATTATCTGTTTTTTGCTGTTGATGTGTAACAGTGGACGGTGGTCCCATCAGTGCTGAGGGAGGTGGATACCATAACAAGGCTCCCTGCAGAGAGCTCTGAGTGAAAAAGGTTCATTGGCATGTTTCAGGATTGCTCAAGCATCCAAGGCTGCAGCTATTGCAGCTGATTATTGTCTCTGAGATCTGATGTCAGAGAACCCACCACTGTGGGTTCAGACTGAATTTACAGTCTGTGGCTTCAGACTGAATTTTACAGAAGACATATCACTCCTGTGTGAAAGAAGGATCCTCTGACAGCTCCTGGGAATAAAGCAGCTCCTGCTATTCCTGGATGAGCAAAGTGAGCACCTTGTGAGGTGTGCAGAGCTTGTCCTGCCATCACAACTGGCTCTGCAGAGATCATCTCAGTTAGTCTTGCTGTGCTAGACAGGTCCAAAATGTGGCCTGGAAGATGGCCTACACAAAGATGTTCTAGATTATACATGAATATGTGAAGCAGAAAGGAGGGAAAAATAAGAGGCTAGGAAGAAGAGAACTCTGTGAAGTATTGAGAAGAGGACACCCAAGGAGAGGATTATTAAAAAGAAATAAGGTGCATCATAAAATACGCAGCAGTAGGGCAGAAATGAAGCTGAGAGGATCAGAGCAAGACGGAAGTAGGGAGATGAACGGAGAAGTAAGCAGAAAACGAGCTAAATAATAAGCACATTGAAATGCACAGGGGAGGAGGTACATTGGAAATACTTAGACAAAGGGAAGATAGTTAATCTTGGGAGCGATGTACTCTGCTCTGGTCCTGACTTAATACATTTATCAAGAGTCTCTCTCTTTAATTTCTCTGCATGGAAAATACGGTAAGTTTTATTGGTGTTTGTAAAGTGGTTACTAATACCATAAGAAATGGTTAGCAGGACACTATGTGTGTGATAAATTCACTTGCCACTCAGATCTGCTCTCCTAACTCTGATTGCTCAGCTGACATGTGAAAGTTGGTGGCCAAGGGGTTCTTCTGTGGTCAGTAAGGTAGATACTGTCCGCAGGGTGTTTGAGGTCTAAGGTCACTATCCTTAGATACATCCTTAGATATCCTTAGAGTGCATAGGGCGCCTTTTTTCACAAGGCAGAAACTCATGGTAGGTGGTTAATGCAAGCTGGGTTGGACCAAGAACATTACATGTTCCGAACAGTGGTGTAGGCTTCCTCAACCACTCACTCCAGCTACCTACAAGTTTCTGATATCAGGGGCAAGAATTATTGGATGATTTGTTCATACGTCAGAGCTCAAGACAATTAGCGTAATAGTCTTTTCTGATAACAAAACTTTTGACTTTTGTGGAGTTCATCGATGCTCATAACTAGAAATGTCTGCAAATTTTTTGTCAAAGTGATTCCTTAACAAAACGTGTGTTCTTTTCTCACTGATTTTTTTTTCTCGCTGAAGAGAATAGTAACCTAAAGAGTTTCCACTGGGAAACTTGAGACAGAGTATTTCTAATTGTTACACTAGTGCAGGGAGTTTTCTCTGACGGCTTTTAATGGCGTGTGGCAGCCACAGCTCAAACTCCTGCAGCTTAAACTCCTGATCTGAAACTCAGCTCCTTTTCAAAAGACGCAGGAGATGCTCTGCTACACCAAACTGCACAGAGCATCACGGGAGTCACATGGTTGTAGGAGAACCACAAAATATATGAACTGGCGAGGAAGGGGGAGCATCAGGTTTTCTAACTACAATTTCCAAGATTGTTGGTTTCTTTCTAATTTTATGATTAATTACTGAGTCCATTCAACAAAACTTTTTTTGTTTCAGAACTAAATTAACACTCATTTTGAATACTTTAACAGCTCATTTTCATTTGGAACAAAAATAATTCTGGAATTTCCCATGAGACAGATTCTGTAGTTTCCATTCACATGACACTTGCACTGAAGATGCTATTAAAGTTCAAGGTATTGGTTACTAAAAGAATGTCAAGGAGGATATCTTTAAATGCTTTCAGATATCTAAAGTAAACAAATACACACTTCCAAATTTAAGAGGAACAGAAATAAAAGCACTGTGAATATGCTGTATGATTAAGTCCAATCAAGGATGTCAGAGAGGAAAGTGAGACTCTGTCTATGTGCAGAACGTGGTTCAGATTCTACACCCAACCTTAGGGGCACTTAACTTCAACAGGATCCTCCTGTGTTTGGAGGTTTGGATCTCTGGATGTCCATAGTCCTCTTGCTGGGCATGCCCATAATTTTCTCTGTAGAGTAATTTAGCAGCTACCCCTTTTCTGAGAGCATTTAGGATCCAGAAATGAAGTGGACCTCTGTGTAAGTAAATTCTCAATTTTACCCTGCCTGACAAAACCAAGCTTCTTTCAAAATTAAGTGCGTGTATTGACAGACGTGATGATTGCTTTTTTTTTTTTGTCATAATGACTTTACCAAGAGAGAATTTTGAGTTCATATCCTTACTTAGCTGGCTGTCTACTTAGCTAGCTCTCTACTGAGCTGTGATCAGTCCAAACCCCAAAAGCATACCACCCAAAGGTTATCCTGATGTGTGTGTGTAAATCATACCAAAAGGAGCAAAAGGGCAGAGAGGATCTGAACAAGATTTAAGATCAATGATTTCAAATGTCTTTCCAACCTACATAATTCTACGATTCTGTAAGATTTGTCAAAGCAGTGACATCTTGCAGCAAATGATGGCTTTTTGCTGGCCCAAGGGGAGAGGAATAAATAGAGGGGACACAAGAGGGACCTGGAATCTGTATCCTAAGTGCTTGACTTAGGATTATTGCAAAAGCAGTGCTTAGAGCTGGAGCTGTAATGTTCACACTCTTATTTTCTTAAAATAGGAAACTAAATAGGCATTTAGAGTAAATCTGGTTTCAGTCCTTCAATGCATTAATTCCCCAAGTACAAAGACAGGGACAATAATAGCTGCCTTCTCACAGAGAGGATGAGAAAGTAAGTTCTTGAATGTGTATGAAGCTTTTGGGTACTAGCCTGAATTTTTCCATAGCAGTCATTGGGAGGAAATGAATCAGTCTGTCTTTAGACAAGGCATTGAATAAATGGACAACTAGTAAGGATAAAACAAAATATTGAAGAACTGCTTATGGCTCTGCAGTAATCTGTTATCAAAAAAAAGTGTAAGTGATAATACTATGACACAGTGTGATGTGATAAAAGCCTTTACTAGCTAGAAAACACTATTCTTTTTAGCACTTCACATCTCTGAATGGATGAACGAGCTAAATTCCACTTTTCTGAGATGTCCTGAAAATCCAAAAACATGTCCACATTCATATCCAAAGAGGCTGGTTGGCACAATCCTGTCAATGTGTTTTTCTGATAAACTACTCATGTAAAGTGACAAGTAAGAAATTACAGTATCCCTGCAAACGGATGGAGCTTGTATCTCTTTCAGTATTAAGTCATGTCTTTATGTGACTGCACATGCCTGCATTCTCATATTCACTCTCACTCTGCCATGTGGCATATAGATATATGACACATAAATATTTTATCTGCTTTTAGACTAGAGTGGTCAGATAAGAGGTAATATTTAAGAATGTGGAGGGTCTTGTGACAGATGGGATCACAGATAAGAATAAAAGGCACACAAAGGAGTTACTGAATGGTCAGAAGCTCCTTTTAGGAAAGGGTGTGAGAGCACTGCTGCAAGAATCACCCACTTCCAGTTTACTCAACATTTCATGTAGGGCCCTGTTTATAGAAATGAAAATTTTTGACCAGTCTCACTTGTTCGCACACAGATTACAATTCTACATGAATAAACTCTGTTTTTTGAAAGTTCCCCTTAGACATTACCCAGAACACTTGTGTATATCTGTAGCTACTGTATACCAATAAGTACCTTTTAGTAGACAAAACAATTTCAGTAAACAAGCAGTGAATTGGGATCTAACAAAATTTTGCATTCAATAAATTAGGTGATTCTCTTGTTATATTTCATTAGGATATTTTCATTGGCATACTTATACACATTTAGATTAATTCTTTGATAATTGTCAGCAGCTGCCTGCTGTCAGATAGGCTTTGGGTCCACTCATTTGAAGGTCCCTGTGGGCACTTGTTGCCCAGAAACATCTGTCCTCTCCTTCCTGCGAGGTCTCAGAGGAAGAGGTATCAGGAAAAGCTCTCTGCAGGTTCTAGCTTCTGGCTGCTGCTCACCCTCATGTTAAATGACTGGAGGGGACAACTAACCTTGGACACAAAGCCTTCACTACTTTTATAATAAGTAGCTCTGTCTCTTTTTTTAATGCCTCCCCCCCAGCTGACAGACAGATACAGTTTATTTTTTCCCCCAGTGTTTGAATAAGGTAAACCTCTAATGAGAAGGGGCTGTCTGAAGTCTTGTCCAGATACAGTAGAAAAGATGACGATGGATGGGGAAAATAAATGGCTTTTGTTACCAAGATACACTGCAAGCTACATACCTTACATTTGTTTTGTTATCCTCAATGGTTCCAAGATTCCTAGACATCTTCGGTGGCTAAAATTCTCTTTTTAACTCACCTTTTAGTATTCAGAAAAGTTTCAATCTGACATGAAGCTCATGTTTGTGTACGTGGTATTGGATTGTCTGGGGCTAGCCTTGCCTGTCACTGAGCTAAGTGAAAGGTTGCCCATTAACTATTGAAGGTTTCCCCTGGCTGATGGGGATTTCAGAGTAGAGGACTGAACTGGTTATAGAGCCAATGTACTCCAATCCAGTTCTCATTGTGTCATTGCTGGAGTGGTAACACAGAACAGCTGAAGTGTTTCTGTTAATACTTTTAATATCTGAGGACAAGATGTGGGATATTTATGCCAGGCAGCTTGTGAGTTTTCACTTTGCTGTGGAGCCATCGGAATTTCCTCATCTTCAGGGTATGATATAGAGCTCATCCTATCCCTCAGGGTTATGCATAAGAGCATCTGGTGCGCATGAAGGAAGTGTTGAAATGGGTAGAAAATCCAATGTTCTGTGCTTCTGTTTGGAAAAGAGTCAGTCACCACCTAGGATGAGAGAAGATGCCTTCGGAGAGCAGCTCACAGATGAAGGCAGCAAAGGACTGTAATCCCACACTGGAATTTCCTGCAAAGAAAAAATGACACCAGTGATTTCAGGTGTATGGTGTAAAGGGCGATTTCCTTTGTTATAAAAAGTAAAGATCAAAGCACCATTAATTCACAGGAGAATTGGTTTACTTTTCTCATTTTTCTCTGAACTCATTAAAAGCCTGGGGCTCTTCTCAGGTATCATAATGTCTCTCATTCTGCATGAAAAATGAAGTTTCTAACCTGACAGAGCATCAGCTAGTAGCAGAAAAGCAGCTCAGCAGTATTTCTTTTCCCCTCTTTTGAGAAAGGGGATTCAGTAACTTTCTTTCTGTTTGTCTTGTTTTTACTACTTTCTCCCTCAACAATTTTTCCACCACTTAATTCTGGTTTGACATCTCTGTGCTGACAGAGAAATTAAGATTGATGGCCTCTTATATTCTTCTCGTCAGAGAAGATGAATCAAAGTAAATTGTTTTGCTAGTTAATAAAACTAGCCTACTTATTTTTTGCAAAAAATAGTGTAGAGCAAAGGAGTTCATGGAGCAAAGCTTGCGGAATGACAGGGGAGACAGTTGGGTGTAATCTGGTGGTGGTGTTTGCTAAAAACTGAAGGTGGCTCTGGGCATCTTGCCAATTTGTTCAGGCTGAGACTTAGCTCTCAGCTCAGAAGGAACTATCTAAATCTGTTAGGTTTATAATGTAAACGGATGTCAGTTTGGTTTTGTAACCAGAACCAATACGATTTAAAATAACCAAGCTATTTTTACTTTTATAATTGACCCTGGGCATGCTTGTCCTCTTCCATTCAATGATCCCTGGAGACCAAGCTATACTTGTAGATAATAAAGCTATTAAGCCTGCCATTTTTTTGTTTAGATGGAAAATACTTCAGAAAACTAGAAAAAAATACTCCCAACAGAATAAAACCACACATTCCTGTGTTTTGGTATAAAAATTACTCTTATTTTGGGAGAAATCCTGGCTCAAAGATTCCTGTTTGGCACAGTTTTATCAGGGATGATTTGCTGCAGACATCAGATTGCTGTAGGATTTGAAGATCCCAACACAGATAATGGAAAAAGCAATACTGGGCTCTCTCATAGGTGATGTTCTTGTACCTCCAGTAGCTGTGACAGTGGTCAAAACCCTGAGGAATTTCTCTGTGCCTTGTGCTGGCAGGAAATGTCCAATTTGTGGCACTTTTTAGTTTTTGCTTTTGGCCTTCTTTTTCAAGAGCTGAAAAAGTTTCTAGAGTTTGAGAGGTCGTGTGTTAATGTGTGCTGCGTGTCCTCCAGAAGGAATCCAGCACCCACTGACCTCAAAGCGGTGGTGGTCAGACGGGGAGGATGGTTTTTTCCTATTCCCACATCTTCATGTACTTCCGTATGCAGGTGCACATAGTTTGTGTGTACCTGTACTGCTAAATTATGCTTTATTTCTAGGAAAATCTTCAGTGGTTTGTAGATCTT
>NW_010406550.1:82147-105304 GCF_000710305.1 Buceros rhinoceros silvestris | reverse complement strand
CAGGTATGGAGTCTACTGCTACCGCTGGCTGCAGAAGCCATGTTCTTACATCCATTTCATTTACTTCGCCAATCTTGTTCTACCCTAAAGCAAGGCTGAGCTGCAGCCCCCACCTGCCAACTGAGCCAAGACCCCTCTGGGTCTTTTCTGTTCTTCATGTCTACTCATTGCTCATCAGGTCTCTCTTGAACCTTTACACTTGCTCGTTTCCAAATTACTATCTCTTTGGAAGCTTCCTTTAAAAAATAATTTTCATTTTTAGGGAAGCGCATGGATCTAGTGACCTTTTAATGCAAGGATAAGGCAAAAACCTACCCATGGATATCTGCTACCTTGTGAGATTGCAATACTCGTATAGAAATGATTCTTATAATTTGCTGAGGTTCTTTAAATAGAGATATATTTGCGTTTGCAAGCAGAGATTTTGATGAGTTTCTTCACAGCCTGAGCATGTGCATTCTGAGGACAGCAAAGTGAGATCTGATTAAATTCCATGTGAATGTTTCAAGTTCTGGAGTAGTGCTGACATCTGCTGTTTATTCTTACCATATACATGTAACACAAAGAAGGGAGATGCTGCCTATGTGCTTTTTGCTATCTCAATTCCATGTTTTATTTCACGTGAGGAAACATTAATAAAAATCACAAGATACAGTAAAACCTCCATGAATCAGTAGTTATTCCCATAGTGATGTAAGGAGCTGACAACAAAGATGAAACTGAATTTTTACCCTTTTTAATGACTCTTGATTCTTTTAAGTGGGGAAAGGGCTTGAGATACGTGGCCTAAGGAAACTGTCTACATACAGGGTGGATATTTAGCCTGGAAGCTCCACTGTGCAGGGATTGCTTTCTGTTACCCCTTTCTACAGGAGCCCCTAAAATGCTGGGGTCCTAATCCAGAGCTGGCATTGCTGGCGGCTGCCACATGGGTTATTACACCACTGCAAGAGCACTGTGTCCTCATCCTCTTTGCCTCTCTGAGTTGGAACCCGCAGCACCAGTCCAAGGAGCGTCAGCTGCCAGCCTGGCCACAAAGACGGGTACCACTCTCGGTCACCTGGGCAAGTGTCACCACTCAATGTCATTTGGACATGTAAGAAGGAACGACTGGGACATACCAGTGCCTTTCACATAAATTATTAAAGAGCTGTCACGGCCATGTAACCATTGCTGGACTGGACTGGACTGACAGTATGTAAAGTGCTTTGTATTGCCAGGGTGCTTTGACTCTTCCTGCTCTTGACAGTCATCCTTCCTTCTAACCTCACCCCAAATAAGTGTGTGGGATAAAATAGTTTCAGATTTTCTTTGTGATGAGGTCATCAGGGAGAAGATAAGTGCGGGAGGTTCTATGAAAATCCCAGATTTATCCCTTTAGCACAGCTCAGGAAAGCACTTTATGTTTCTTCTCTCAAATGAAAGCAAGTTGTTCCCTTAAATAAATCGACCACATGTACTGATCCAAATACAGCTGTGGCAGCTGTCAGTTGCTGACATTCCCTTTACAAGGCATTGGAACTAAGCACACAAATATGCCCAGTTTTAGGGTTAGTTACCTGTGTTATATGTCATGAGTCAGAGAGATGCAAAATTTTCAGGTTGGTTTTAAAATCAGAGAGGCTTTAAAATAACATTTGTATAATTTTTATCTGTGTTGTGGTATTTCAGTCCACTATTACCCCTTTCCCAAACTTTTCTCCAAAACCATTAATCCTGTACTATTTATTTGTTTGTTTGTTTGTGTTTTTTTCCCTTGTAAAAATCTTCATTCCCAGCCCTACAAATCCATGATCTGGGCTTTTAAGAGATTTGCAGTTAAGCTGGGACAAGTGGCAAAATAGTGCTCCAGCCTTCCTGAAAGATAATGCTGACTAACAATGTTATTTCTGGAGTCACTGGCTTTGATTCTATTAATAGTTTTAAACTAAAAACCAGACTAGATTTATATCAGATATAAAGAAGGACTTTTACTATGAGGGTCATGAGACAACGGAACAGGTTGCCCAGAGAAGCTGTGAATGTTCATCCCTGGAAGTGTTCAAGGTCAGGTTGGATGGGGCTTTGAGCAATCTGATCTAGTGAAAGATGTCCCTGCCTGTGGCAGGGGAGATGGACTAGATGATCTCTAACGGTCCCTTCCAACCCAAACCATTCTACGATTCTATGATTCTTCAATGACTTCCAGAGATTTTGGTTGAAGTCAGCACTGTTTCCTCAGGAGAAAGGATACCAGCAGGGTACAACACTGAAAAAAATTTAGATCATAAATACAAGGTAAAGCCAAAGTATTATCCCAGGAAAAATCATGAATTGTTTCGTGCATTGCACTGAGTAGCATTTGTAGTCAATTACTTAAAAGAGTGTGGCCATTAACAGAGTGTGATAAAAAGACAATAATACACCCAGTACTGAAAATATTTAACTTTTTTCATATAATATTTCAGGGAATAAAGCTATCAAGTACAGTCAGTCTCAAATTTATTATTATTATGTAAAAGTAGTAATAGTGAAATTTAGAAAACTCAAGTCCTATCAGAGGTGACTATAAATTAGAAATAAGTAGGTGACAGATGACACCGATTTTTTTGAACTGGAGGAGATCAGGGACCTTTAAATTACAATTCCAGAGAGTACAAAAAATGTCTCAGAAGTCACAGAGGTTTTCATTAACCCAAAGCTGGGGCTAGCACAACGCCTCCTTCCCCAGCCCATGCTGGGACCTGGTCCGGGCACCCTATGCCCCTGAGACCACAGGAAGGTTGGACAGATTTCCAGCTGCCCTTGAGCCCTCTTGAGATGTTCATATGTACCCTGTGACCAGCTGGGCATGAAATAACCAGCTTTGCTGAAGCAACTGAAGATTTCAGTGGGTGTGCACAACCATGGGGCACTCAAGCTCCTTTCCTGTGGCATCCCAGGGGCGGTGTGAGTAACGGGAAGAAGCAGATCCTTGCCTCGCTCTCAGTCCCTGCTCCACCAGCAGCATGCCCTAATCATAGGAAATGGTTGCTTCTCTCTGTCAGTACATGAACATACTGTTCTCTCCTGAGGGGGGGATGACAATAAGTAAGTTCCTGCATGAAGGCACTTCCATTGGATTTTAATTATGTGCAGCTTCAGCAAGTTGCATGAGTTGCTTTAGTTTTAATGACATCGTGTAACGTAATGACTCGTGTAACTTCAAAGAACTGAGACAGCTATGGAGCACATGAGGCCAGTTACAAATTATACCTTAGGGGTCAGGGATGTTTTCGGTCTTTGGGGCTACAGAGTCTGCTACATTAAAAAACAGTGATTTATTTCTTTTTTTTTTATTTATTTCCAAAATCTTTTTGGTTAAACATCCTCCATCGTATTTCCAAACATTTTTCTCATTTTGTACTCAGAAAACTTATATCTTCTGCCAATTAACACTTTTGAGGTCAGATTCACCTTTGGCTGAATTACCAGTTCTCCACAAGGCGCTTGAATGGGACTACATTATTTTAACATGGCTGTGCTAACCTTGTAGTGGCTATGATCCTTGAAATGGGACTTGACGTTTTTGGTCAGTTAGAGAATTTGGTGGACACCTATAGAAGGCACAAAGTATTACAAGAACAGAAATGGTAAAAGACATTAAGCTGCTCTGATACCTCTGCATTATTCAAAAGGAGCCAGGGATAGGGAAAATAGAGCAGAGGCTTCAGTGATTAGCAGATGCAATCGTATTGTAATCTGAGGTGGCCATGGTACTGAACTGTGAACCAATAAATAAAATAACTTCCATCACCTATTTTAAACATTAGTTTGCCTTAAACTCCTATTAGTTTAACAGGATTTGATTGAAAAAGAGCTTCCTAAAAGTGTTCACTTGCAAGTGCCTGTAACAAATCTGGCCTATATAAATGCCTTCCCTAAGGCTGAACCTCAGAAGGGTCTCCTATAATCGTGCTCCTGATGCTGAGGAGTGCTCAAGGACTGTTTCCTTGTGGAAATCCTCATGAGCTGCAGCATCCTCATGGGAGCAAGGATTAATCTTAGATCCACTTCTACATGTCCTAGTACTCTGACTGCTGTGTAAATTGTCAGGGGCAGATTGTCATTACCCTGATTTAGACAGCTGGAGAGTTCTCCCTTTCTCCGCCCCCCATTTCTACTGGCAGAGCCTCACATGCAATCTCCTCTTCTTGCCACTGCATAGATTGAGGAGATGATTCTTATTAATACTAACGAGGGATTACTGTGAGGAGCAATGTGCAGAGGAAGTATGGCAGTGAGGAAGGGAACAATCTGTTCTCTGTTCCTGCTGCTTCAGGACAAGAAGTGATAGGCATGTACTGCAGCAAGAAATATTCAGGTTAGAGATTAGGCGTAAAAAAACGCTTTATAAGGGCAAGGACAGGAGAGTGCAGAAACAGATAGCCTCAAGAGATGGTGGTGCCTATGGAAGACCAGGAAACCAAGCTAGCCGAGAACTGTCAGCACTGATGTGGACAGTGTTGGTCCTGCTCCGCTGTAGGCAAAGGGTTGGAACTTGTGACCTAGCAAGAAATATTCAGGTTAGAGATTAGGCGTAAAAAAACGCTTTATAAGGGCAAGGACAGGAGAGTGCAGAAACAGATAGCCTCAAGAGATGGTGGTGCCTATGGAAGACCAGGAAACCAAGCTAGACAAGCACTGTCAGAACTGATGTGGACAGTGTTGGTCCTGCTCAGCTGTAGGCAAAGGGTTGGAACTTGTGACCTCTCCGGGTCCTGTCCATAGAGAAATTATTTTGCCACGCAGAGCTTAGTTTTATGTAGGTAAACTGCCATTACTTCTACATGAACTTTGATATCTCTGTGTGACTGAGATTGAGCCTGGCTCTCATGAACACCCACGTGGATGGCAACTAATGCTTCCTCTCCTTCCCTGTGCCTTTACACAGCCAGTGCAGTGCTTCAGCAGCAGATTGTCAACGGTTGCTGGGTGCACTACGTTTAGCACTTTTATCCTCTCTGCTGCAAAGAGTTTTTTAACATGTTCTAACAGCATAAAAGCAGGAGGAACCTAACCGTAAGCAGGAGACAGGAAGAATTATTAGTTAAGAATCCAGGCTGCAGCTTGTGTAATCTTGGTTAAATTACTGTGCTTTTCAAAACATGAGGCTTTGCAATACCTCTTTTGTTCTTAAAAACTCTCTTATTCTTTGTTTCTGCAAAGATGCTCTGGGATGTTAGGGTACTCCTGTAGTAAGTTAGAGTGAAAGGGAGCATTCATGGATATATTACACCTCTGCTTCATCCCACTAGAATAAGAAACCTTCAAAGAGTGTGAAGAGCTGCTCCCTCTCTTTCTGTGTTTGCTCAGCTGGGTAGTGGCTTTTAGCACGTATATCAAACTAAGCAAACAAAAGCATGCAGTAAGTGTGGTCTACATATGATATAGTTTCTTCCTGCCTTTTCAGGTTTGAACATTAACTGCACCCATCCAGGAAGGAGTGTGAATATACAGACAGGAAAAACTACCACTGAATTATTACGCAAGCTGCTTAGCACCTAGAGTCATTGTATTTTTCAAAGGGACTTTTAAAATACTGCATCAATACAAGTGACGGAATACACCCAGGATGGAAAAGGGGCTTCATACATATCATTTGGCAATGGTGTATACTGAGTATAACATTTGTAACAGCTGTTAGGTGCTCTGAAGCTACCCTACATTTATGGAATTTTCCACTGAGCTCTAAATATTCAGGTCACATACACAGTTAAATTTCCAGCAGTGGCAGTACGGATAAAAGCACTCCAACCGTATGCCATAATTGTGCTCTATTTAGAGAGTGCAGCAACTCAGGCATTTTCACAGCAGTCATCTTAGATACGGTATACATTCTGCTTTATAAATGCCAATTCATTAGCGCAAGTAACACGTAGCACACTGCTCTTGAAAAAAAAAATAGAGTGTTATGTTTCAGTGTGGAATGAACACACAGTAAAAACCTACTACTTAGAAGAAGGAAAAGAAAAATGGAGGGGGACGACAAATTCAGTTTCAGCTTTTATACAAAGATCTGTAGAATACCAAAGTCCATTTTGTAAGAGGTTTCAAATAAGTGGCAGTAATTTGAGTGTGCAAAAATTAACGTTAAAAAGACTTCATTGATTGGAAATTTCCGCTTCAGGATGTTGAATTGCAATAGATGAAATCCACCACAGAGTGAGTATATCATGGACAGGACATGGTTTTATAACACAGAGAAAAAGCATGTGTATTTTGTAAATTATTTGTGGGAAGGCTAATCTAGCTGTAGTTACAGGCTGCAAGAAAGACACCGACATTATTTTAATGCTTTATGTGAAAGGTTTTTTTTACATTCAGCAAGTACTAAGCCAGCAAGCCTAACCAAAACTAGATACTAAAAATAAAGGGAAAATCATTATATCCCTGCAATGAATTAAAATAAATCACAAAAAGAGAATTCTGGAGCTAAAAATTATGCTTTATCTTACTACTCTGAAGTGGCCAGAAAGGCATGTTCACCTGTTGTAGTATCAGTTTTGAGACAACCAGCACAGTTGTGTGAGATCAGGTATTCATGAAAAGTAGGTCAGCACAGTCAATCAGATTGACTTCCCAGCCTTGCTAGACTTATGAATAAAATATTTTGTACCTTTTCCTACAACTGTGCTCCATCTTGAGCAGCAGATATATTAAACTGTTTTAAGATTGATTATGATTGCAAAATCCGTCCATGACCAAAATGAGGATCATTAAACTCTATTTGTAAGTCACCTTTTTGTGGCCTTCCTTTCGTAAATTCAGTACATATTAGAGAAAGGTACTGAAATACATTGACTTTGCACCTTCTCTGTACTAGAGGCCCCCAAAAACCAGGAAGACCTTTCGCTCTGTCCTTTGCCCTTGTATTGTCCTTTGCCCCATAGTAGCTGGGTAATTTGTCCCATCCAGAAGTTTAGTCATGTCTCATCTAAGGAAACCTCAAGGAGATCTGTGCAGAGGTGATCTGCACCTGGGATCAAAGCCACAGCTGGAATGTATCCACAACCCATGATTACTGAATATATTTTCTGGAGACAAGAAAGCTAGTTATAAAACAATATTGATGGCTCTGGCACATCTGACAAAGGAGCTTTACAACATTACTGCCCCGTTGGTTTTCTCTCACGTGAGTTTACAGCCCGTTCGTCATAGCTAGGAGAAGGGAAAACCTGGTTCATGTCCCCCAGTGCAGCTCATGCCTGCTTTCTCTCCAGTCTGCTTGGCGTTGGGTTTAATCAGCTGGGCAGAGAAAAGGCAGCTAATGTGCTAAACGTGTCCTGTTTTGCTTGGTGGGAACCAGGCTCTGAGATGGTGGTGAGCCCTGGGCTGGGTCATGCCAGGACATGGGGCTGACAGAAAGGGCCAGGGCTCTATGAGACTCCTGGAAGGAAAACACAGCTGCTGTGTGGGCTCCTTTCCACACCTCTGCACCTCAGGCTGTTGACTGCCGTAGCTCAGGTTTCTTCTCCACCCTGTGCACACCTGGCTCATCTGGCTGGCAGGGGAATGGGGCAGGAGCATTGTGCAGCATCTGAAAGTGGGGAAGAGACGGATGATCCAGCAGCTCCCAGAACTCCTGACTCTTTCCTTCTCTGCCCTTCACATACAGATTTACTGAATTGCCAGACACATAAGAAGGAAGTGTTTCTGCTGGGTGATACCTACTTAAAGCATTGCTCTAATTAAAGCCAAGGAAGGACAGGAGAAAGTGAAAGGCAAGGAATCTAGTCCTCTTTCTGCAAGATATCAATGTCTTGAAAGCAATTACAGTAAGCTACTACTGATTTCAAGAACACAGAGCTAGTTCCTGCCATTCTAACAAGATTTTTATTGTTAAAGGGAAGCATCATTTTTCTTTCATACTGTGCAGAGCATGAAGCTTCCATTGAATAGCATTCAACCTCTGTTGGAGGTGTCCTTCCAGGCATCTCCCCTCAGAAGGCCCCAAAACAAACATGAATTTCAAGGCTCATTTAACTGGTTCAGGTTGTTAGAAGAGTCAAACAACATTTTTATCTTAGGAATTATATGGAAGGCAAATGCCATGATGGTTTTCCACAGTTTTTATCCCCAAACCTTTGACTACAGAAGGTCTGATCCATCTCAGCTATACGTCTGGATGTATTGGACTAACAGCTCTGGTTCTTTGCTTTCATGCATTGCTTTGAGCTTATTATAGAAATGTTTAACCTCTGTCCCACAGGTGCAGAGGAAAACTGCAGGCATTTAAAGCTGCAATCATGGAATAATAGCGAGACATTTTTAACAGGGTGCATGCAATGCTTTATAATAGTGTGGCTCGAAACAAACAAGCGTGGAAAGTGATTTTCTTCACTCTTAAACACATTGCAGATACATTTGAATTTGCCAAGACTACTTGATTTATGAATGATAAATATAAAACAGGCATTAGAAGCTGCAAACAGGGCTTGATCATCCATCAAACAGACAAACCTGATGGCCTGAAAAGGCTGCTGATTGCATCAGGGTTGTGTTTGACTGCTTTTCTTAGTTACTTCTTTCTGTGGTCAGTTGCTTAGATTTTCAACCATTTGTGCAGTCTGTCTTGCAGTTAAAACAGGCAGAAACAATTTCTGTGAAAGAAGCAACAAGGCAGCTCTCACTGACCCTTTTGATTTAATTTTGCCATGTTCCTCTGTCTATGGTCTGCAGCATAAGATAAAAACATTTGAAGTTGAGCAGTGCAAATATGATCTCGCAGCATGTAGGTCACTCAATCAGTTATCTGGCAGGCCCTGACACGTAAGCTTCTGAGTTAATAAACCTTGTGACTGTGTGGATCAATTTCAGCATCCAAAGCTAATGGAAATAAATCATCAGCTATTTTTATTTAATTTTAACTTTTGGCACCCTTTTCCCCACAGAAGAAGATTATAGAAAGAGTTCATCACAAAAGTACAGACAAAAATTCAAATACTGTTTCTTTTTAGTCAGCTGAAAAACTGTAGGGAACTAACCTTCATATCCTTCTAAGCCAAGTCTCTAATCTTTCAAATCCAGTTCAATCTTATTATCAACTCACTTGGCAGAATTAATGTACTAAAATGGGTGCTTTGCCAAGTTTCTTTTACACTCGATTTCTGTTATGCCAATTAAATTACAAATTATTTCTTTTCAAAGGTTATATACATAATGTATTAGTATAAGCAAAAAGACCAAAGAAGATACAGTTGACCACGTTACAGCCTAAAGAGGTAAGGAGTCACGTAAACCTAAGGATATTAGACACCTACATATATGCTGCGATAAAGTCAAATCTACATGGCACATAGCAAGCGAAACATCCAAACTCACCCACATCTATTGGAAATGAAGATTATTTCATTTTCACATTGAAATACCAAAAGCAAATGGCGCTAAATGGAAACCTCTGAGTAATGATTTGGATTACAAAACATTTGCCCACTTTGCCTGCTCAGTCAGGAACACCACATGGGTTATAACTTCCGTATTTAGCTCCAAACTAAGAATAACTTGTGACAGGCTAAATCACTGCTATTCTCAGCAGCTTCTAATAGAATTGCTCGGGCCGCACTGGGAGTGGTAACATTTGTAAACTGTTGTGCTAGTAATGTCCTGATGACCTGACTTCAGAGCAAGGACATAAGTACCATTTGCACTTTTTTGTTGTCCAGGAACTTCTTTACACCAAAAATAATGTTACTATACATACGAATGTAAAGAATACTCTGATTTGTTGTGTGATGATAATAGTATTTCGGTGGACTTTTCAAAATCTAGAATGTGACCATTACCGTCAGCTACTTGAAAACTATCAGTAGACTTACTTCTTCAGATTGGGACATGGCCGTTACAAGTTAAGCTATTACCTGAGCACAGACAACATTCTCAAAAAACTAATTGACAGAAGATGAAAATGTGTTTTTAGTACCAGCTGAATGGAGAATTATAGATTTACCTAAACACTCACCAAAACTGAAACATGCTGTACATAAGCCAAGGCTAAAGGACTCATGTTGTAAAAAGATGCAATAAGACACTGCACTGACTGCAGAAGAAAATTTTATTGATAAAACCGGCCTTCAGATTTGATGCCATTTACCACACACACACACACACACAAGCTATTATTTCACCCTATTCGTTCCTATGTTAGAAACGTTATTGAAAAGTACCCACATTACTAGGCTTTTCACAAGGTCCCAATGATCTCACGAGAAAATCCTGTCTCACTGGGGACAATCTATGCTTGATCAGTAGAGATAAGTTGGACTTCTACTTTCCTACTGAGGTATCCTCATTTTATTTCTGCACTCTGGCACTGCTTATGAGACAAACCAGATAGGCTTGTACTTTCCATTGGATCAGTCCTGCTATCCTTAAAAGCAAAAGCTTTTATTTCTTACAGAGGGGTAGACTTGTAGGACAACTATCATTGCTATGTCCTGTGGAATGGTAATGGTCTGGGTGGTGATCAAGTATGCTGAGGAAACACAGCCTAAATTAATCTACAACCACTTATTTCCATTGTGGCTCACAAACCTTGGCAGGGGCCTCCACCATGTAGAAGAACAGTCTGACAGGTCAAGCCCAGAGCTGCCTCAGAGCTGAAAATGTTTCTGAAATGGTGAAAAGGGGCACCGCTCCCACAGAAAATCCCTGTTCTGAAGTTATGTCAGCCACCAGCTTTCTCTCAAACAAAGCCCGTCACTTGCCTCTATGCCTTACTCCCGAAACGGTGGTAATACTCATCTATGTCAAGGGCAAGCTCTGAAGCTTTTATCAATTAAAGACCACAAGATATCAGGATGGCCCAAGCTGTATTATGCTGACAGTGAGTTGGCTTGAGTACCCAACTCCTATGCCTAATCCTGATGAGACCCCAGGTGAAGTGCTGAGCCATTTTCCAGACCTGTGGCAGGTAATTAAACACTTTTGCGTGCAAGTTACAGGCCTATTCTACCTGTGGAGACTGTCAATGATAGGTGCACACAGACGGATGGCCACAGGACCATGCCCAGATCCTTGGTGTATTTGGTCCTTTTGGTCCATCTCTAAGAAAAATGAGCTAGTTTTCTTTAATCGATGCAGGACTCTGTGGTCTCGTACAAGAACGGCTGCTGGATTGAAGTTATCACTTTCTTTTCATGTGAATGTTTAATAGAAGGGCTCTAGAAAATAACAGTTGTAACCAACCACTGGTTCTTCTGATAGTTCTTAGCTTGCTTTTCATTCTAATTAATGCAATAATTTAATTGGCAGAACTGTTCATGAATTTTTTGTATATGTACTTTGCACACTCATCCCTACTTCCATCACTTACCTCATTTTGATTGACTGCAGTATGTACACATTCTTTTCAGCAGATTTAACCGCTATGTGTCATGTGCCAGTGGGAAGAAAATTCTGTCTCAGTGTTCTCAATATTTAACAAAAACCATTTGAAATAACAATAAACCACACATGCTGCAAAACCAGAAAAGAACAGAGCTCAGCAAAGTAGGAAAAGTTTCGTCTCCAATCTGGATTGAGTGAGATTGAGAAATCTTCACAGACTGTGCTTGAATCAGGGCCTGAACTAAAAATTGGCTGTTCTGTTTCATCGGTTTACCTTATAAATTGGTATTCTGCTTATTCCAAGCAAATTATAGGTCTTCCAAAGACAAGTTTTTCACTGTCACAACTTGAAATATGTTAAATGTTACAGTGCTGTGTGCACAGCACAAAAACTGCCAGAAATGGCCATTCTACAGCCTTACCATTTCTGAAACGTATTTTCTTCAGATTTACCTTGATTCTTCAGGTCCAGTTGAGGCCTAAAGAACAAACCAAAACCTATGCCCGAAGTCAGTGGCAGAAGGCCCAATTGCTAAGATTAAAATTTCGGTCTCTATCTCTTTTCTAATGGTTTGAGCATGACCTTTCTGACAGGAGCATATAAGCCAGCTACTCACCGTATGGGGAATGGGGATCTGCTGCTTACTGCAGACTAAGCCTTAAATCCAGCCTGTGTGTGTGTGCTTGAGTGTTGTCCAAGAAGCCAGCCCAGATCTGGCACAGTGGGCACCACAGCAGGTCACCCAGAGCTGTGGGGAATCCCTGCATAGTGGTGCCCCATGCCATGGTTTGTGAGGGTTCACTGCCGTAGGCAGCCCTGGGTGCCAGGAGTCACCCAAATGGGATCACGTGGAATATGCCCACCCTGTGCTGAATCACCTGACACTGGGTGTCCTGGCCCTGAGCATCCGTAAGGTATGTCAGTTGCTTGGAGTGGAAAAGATAAAGAACTGATGAGAGTTCACTGCTAAACCCATGGGGTGGGGAAGGGGGATCTGGCTGAGCTTCTGCAGGATGTTTATCAGAATCTGTGGCACATAAAAGCAACCAAATTGCTTCAAGATCTAAGCCAGATACAGAAGCAATTCAGGTGATTTTTGCATGGTGCTGCATTTATAGGAGCAATTTAGCAGCTTCAGCTTGAGGCTGCAGTGGGTGATGATGTGCCAGGGTCTTTGCTGCTTTTGCAACAGGTCTCTTCTAGGCCATTGTCTGTCTGCAGCCACTGGTGAGTTGACTACAAGCCCCTCTTCCATCTGGATGCCCCTCTTAATGGATGCTTTCCAACTAGGAAGTCACAAACATGCTAGCGTGCTGTATTGAGCACAAAACAGAGCTACCTGAAAAGAAATTACACACTCACTGCCATCTATTCTGTTTCTGGCATTATAAAACACACAGTTATCCATATCATAAAAAGGAGGAAAATATCATCAATACTATTGCAGCATAAGTTTATGCTTCTCTTTTAAGAGAAGTTTTATTTTCATTTCACTGTGGACAGTGGGTTTCTGTATTAATGCTATGAGTGAATATTTTTTCACGTATCTAAAGCATAGTTAAATTGTGGAACTCATTCCAAAAGGAAGTTAGAGAAACCACAAATATAAATGACTCAATAATGACAAATTCATGACTAAGAGGCTTATCAGTGCCTGTTAAGTATCTGGATCCAAATGTAAACTTCAGCTAAGCATGTTCCTAAACTTGAATCTACTACAAAGGTGGGTCTTCTTGTGAAAGAAACATTGTATAATTGCTTTGGTTTTAATTAGCTTTTCTTAAGCTGACATCTCTTATACTAGATACCAGACTAGGCTCCCTCTGAGTAGAATTTTAAATATTTGACCATCCTCTCAGGTAATAACTTACCCCTTTCCAAATGTCGTATAAAACATACTTGCTAGCAATGTTTAGTATGAGCTTCCAGGTGATGCCAGGCAAGATTTCCTGAAGAGACACTTTTGCCTATGTCATGCTTTCAAAGGGATTTATTTTAGTGAGATGTCTGTGGGGATTAAGTTCGGTTAGCATAGTTCACAACTTTATTCACTGGCTTTCTTTCTTCTCATTTGTCCAGGAAAAAGACTGAACTCACGCCAGCTGAGATCACTACCTTTCAGAAAGTGGCATCGGAGACCTTGCTGTGCTACGAAGAGATTTAGAGTCCACATCACTTAGCTCTTGAAAACCATAGCTAGGATTTGAGAAGAACTTGTAGGGATTAGTAGAAAACAGTGGAAAGTGTATTTCAATTTCTCTAAACCTGTATTATGCTTTTACACAGAAAATAAGACTAGAATGACAAAGTCCTGGAGAAGGGCTCTTCCTGCACCACCTTTAGGAGGCTGAGGGGTTCTTCTGCCACTGATACATTTGTTAGACATGACAGAGGGGAAAGTGACACGCTCTGGCATGCTAACTGCATTGCTTATATGCTGCTTCAATGAAACTGAGGGCTGTTATGGAGGTGCATGAATGTACAGAGAAAATAGTGTTCATAGGCATAGAAATAAATTTCTGCTAGTTATTTCTAATAAACCTGGGATTATTCAGCAGGTTTACATTGTTATTCATAAACAATGTAGGGGAAAAGAGATGTCGCTTAAAGTAATTCAGACAAAACTTTCAATCTGGTCCTGTATTCAGGTCCTGTACATTTCAACCATTTATCTAGTGGACAGCTACAATGGACACTATACCAAAGGAAAAACGCCCAGTGCTTCCCTGGGAAAGAAGCACCCCTGCACCAGCCCAGGCTGTGGGGGGCTGGCTGCAGAGAAGCTCTCTGGGGCCTTGGTGACAGCTGAGCATGGGGTAGCCATATGCCCTGGCAGCAAGGATGGCCAGCAGCCTCCTGGGCTGCACAAACAGGGGCACAGTCGCAGACCAAGGGATGTGACTTACCAGACTACAATAAACTGGAGCAAGTTCAGTGGAGGAGCCCCAAGCTGGCTAGAGGCTTGGGGAAAGAATGACCATACCATGAGGAAAGAATGATCATGCATCAGTGTAGAAATCTCCAGAGGTGAGATGTTCTCACCTCAGCCCACGTTCACATTATTGGCTTAGCCAGTAGAGGAAGTCTCTCTACCTACACTCGCCATTGTCATGTCTGTTTGGCCTAATGATGACAGAAGCTATTTCTGCTTAGCTGAGCTGCAGGTTATCTGGTGGTTATTTAATTGATAATGAGTTTTGAAGGGCACAAAGTGTTTATTTTTGATTAAAAAAACCCTAGACTTCTAACAGAAAACTGCTTTTCTGAAGGAACACCATTTCCCTCTGAGCTGTTTTCCTTCCAGAGGCTGGGGTTGGCTGGCAGACTGAGAGGTCCTGTGATTGGGACTGCTGTCTCCTGCTGACTTCAGGAAAAATCAGCCCTTAACCTATCCATGTTGCATTAGCATTTTAAAACCAATGATGACCTCTGCACCTAAGCTTTCAAGTTCTGCAGCCTCCGTGAAAGTGGCACAGAGGAGGCTAAAATCCTCCAAAGGGAAGAAGACAACTGAATGAGAACTCGTATATCTTAGTCGTACAGTATAATTACTGAATTTTTGTATATGAGAAGCAATGGCGCCCTGCACAATTTGATGAGTGACATCTGCTCAATTTTAGAAAGAAATGTCATAGTTCCTGCTTTAAGTCAAAACCAAATTGATCTACTTCAGTCAGAACACCTATGGAAATCACAACCTGTCCTTCACCACAGCCTGATATAACCTATCCCTATCATGCCCTGTGGGGCAGTGCTGTACCCTCTGCTGTGTGCCAAGCACACCAGTGGTACTGTGCTGGGAGCCCTGACCTCCAAGAGAAGGACCCCAGGCTTGGAGGCTCCCTGCTACCCTTCTTCCCTCTATAAAGGGGTGATAAACAAACGACAAGACAGTTGGTGTCCAGCAATCTGAAGAGGCTGCATCTGATAACTTCCCTCGCCTTCAGTGTGCTGGCTGGGTGACTACAAGGCAGATTTGCTGGTTGACCTTTCTTGGTGCCCCAGAAGACAGCTCTTTCAAACTCCCTGGAGAGGTACCCAGCTTCTCCTGCTGGCTACATCCAGACCTTCTCTGAGAGACCTGAGTGTCTCCAGAGAATCGCCATGAACACCATGGTGTGTAATCTACCAAGACTTGTATCCTCTTCTGATTATAGACCAAATCCATTCTAGTCCTGAGACATGAAGGCTTGAAGCATTTTATGGGTACAGACCATAAACTCTGTAATGGAAGAACCAAGTAGAAAAATTACTAAAGATGGAATAACTCATCTCTGTCTAATCATTAATGAACCTTACTGAATTTTTAAATAACTTGGCACTTTTTGGTTATTAGGACTCTGTATTCCACAGGTATTCGGAGGCTGTGGTTTGCCTTTTAATATTTGTCTGCTGTCAAGCCAGCAATAATAGCCATTAGTTTCATGTTATGATGTACTTTTACAAAATCTATATTGAAGCTGAATGATCTTGTAGTGAGCTGATACGGCTGCACCCTTTGGTGAAGCTTTGTGCATTACCTACATCACTTAAATCTCATGTGCCTCATACTCTAAGAAGCCTTGATCAGACTGTGAGATGATGTAGCTGATGGGCTTCCATTCCAAACTGGTATTTAAGGAACAAAATTGCCAGCAAATATGACTTTGAAAAATTAGGGTTTCTTCAAAGGAAGGGAAATGTAAGGGACTGACAGCTGGATGCCATTTTATAAGTGCTCTTTTTCTAATATTAAGGACTTACAGTGCAAGTCAGTATGGAAATGTAGAGTCTTTTATTTTTCAGGCTCCAAGTTAGACAAAAGAATTGCAAAGTTTCTTGTCAATACTACCAGGGACTGGAAGACAACACTCATTGCACTTTGATTTCTTGAAGCCTACAACAAACTCTTACACATGACAGGGCTTGAAAGATAAGTTCTAGGAAGGAGCCCTCTGGAGAATCATCTTTTTAGTTACAGCATGTGAAAGAAGAGGTCAAGTTAATTCTTGTGACTTTGAAATGGACTGTTTTACTAGAGAGAAAGGAAACATTAAAATTGTCAGCTGTTCACAATACTGGTCGGATGGATTTATGCCACCTCCTGTGGTACTGCAGTTCAGCAGAAGTCATTGAGGTGCTGGTTTAAAAGAGACCCTTCTCCATACTCAAGCACTTGTGACTGGCTCACAAGCTGGTGTCCATCAACTCAGGAATCCATAACTAACACAGTAATCCACTCTGTGTCCAAAAGGACTAACATCTGAATGATGCATTATTTTTATCTCAGTTAATTTCTTCCATTTTTGTTTTACACTTCAGATGTCAGTCATAATTTTCCATCTCATTTTACCTGACACTCTGCAACATCACTGAGGCTGAAGGATGCTTGCGTCTGACCTGGCAAGCAAGTGGTCTGCCCCTTTCCTCAGCAGTTCTGCTGAGACCTGTTCTGCTCTTTGCAAGCCCAGGGTGATATTTTTGGGGATGATTCAAGCTCTCCTCAAGTCTTAAATTTATTTTGCCAGTGATGCAATGGGAAGCTCAAAACCCCTTCGATTTCCTTCCCATCAATGGCTTAAAACAGAAAATCTACTGAAAATCCCATCTCATTTCCCCCAGTTGTGAGCTGAGGTGCTCCACAGTGACTTAATGTATATAGGTTAATGCTAGTTAATACACACTGCCTTTGCTGTTTGCTGTGCTCTGGTACCCATTTTCACGTGCAGCTAAGACTGTTAAGGCCACATCCTGCATTCCTGAGCATGCAGAACTGCCCCTCTATGGTGGGGCAGAATTTTCCTGTCCCTCTGAAAATGCAAAAGGAATTGCAACACTTATGGGGCTAAGAGCAACATCCTTCTTTATGCTGTTCATACTTCAAATTTTTCTGTTTGAATTCTAGCTTCCAATCTCTGCTGGAATAGTCAATATAGTTAAAGCAGCCCTGTAGCTGAATTAAGAGTTGTCGTATAATGACAATGCATGACCAAGAGGCAGTATTTTAGTTATATGTCAAATTTTACAGTGATTGTAGGGTCACAGAGACAAGTTTCCTTTTAAAAATGAAGCCAAGACTGGAATAGCATAGGTAATGTAAGTTCAACTTTAATGTTCATAATGTTTAATACAAAACTAGTAAAAATTAAAGAAATTAAATGAACTTTGTAATAATACAAGAAAAAAAAAGACACTGCCCAAGGTTCTCTCTCCTGACACCCGTTTGTGTTTTGGAGTTTTATAGCAAATACATTACCACTAGTAAAAATGCAGTTATTGCGTTAGAGGAACAACCCCTTAGTTCTGCGTTATGCCTCAGAAGGATGGAGGAGTGTCTGACACCATGTGAGCCTTCAGAAGAAAGGTAATAGCACTGACTCTCCGAACAATGTTATCAGAATGGAGCTATCTGGTTTCATAACACTGCTGAATCTGCGATCACCCACTCCTCTGCCTTTAATTCTTCAGGTACAACTAAGCAAACATACAAACAAAAAGGGGAATTACAGCTTTGATTCTTCTTTTTCCTCCCTCCTTGAATACCACAGTGTCAAAGAGTGATCTGTTTCTGCAGCATCGCTGAAATTCCCTCATTTCTTTTTTTTTTTCAGGAGAAACAGGACCTCGTAGTAGCGATAGGTATGCAAAAGAGGAAGTAAGTGAGCAGATGTGCAGAGAAAATCACTGGGCAGAAATCTCGCCCTTGGGCTACTAAACATACTGCATATGAACTCTGCATAAAAAGCTCTATATCCCTTGGCACTCTGATAGCAATTATGATCAAACTGCAACCAAGCAGCTTAAAAGACTACTCGGCAGCTGCATTTACTCAGAGTTCCCAAAGGCAGCTGTGACTCAGTGGAAACAAACCCAGACTGTGCGTCTTTGTGCAGCCTTCTGCTCACAATTACAATCAAGATGGATGGGAGAAACTTCTGCGATTTTTTTGTTTCCCCAAGGAGGGACTCTCTAGAGACCACACATGCACTGCTGCAATTACATTACAGTAGGTCAACAGCAGTACAGAAAACTGTGGTAATTAATGATCCAAGATTACCACCAGTCAATGGAGTGACGGTAAAAAAGGGGTGCAGAACTACATGTGGAATTATCTGAAAAATATTGACCAGAAGGCTCTATTACCATAGAAATGTCCTTTTTAACCCCTTCTCCCCCATGCCCCAGACAAAATCTATATAACAAAATCTATGTAGACAAAAGTCTACATGACTCTATATTTAACTTCAACACCAAACACAATGACCATAAAAGGAGGTGGATACCAAGCCTAACATAATAATGCCTTCAGGTTGCACTACCACTACATCTAAACAGCAGCTGAAGGAATGACTGCCCTAGCATAAGGATAATGTCAGTTTGAACTAGGCTGAGTAGCAGTAGCAGGCTGGCAGGGCTTGCTGAGTCAGCTTATGCTGTGGTGTTTTCTTCTGAGTTTTGGTCTGCGGCAGTTGGGCTGGCACTATGACCATGAGCTAGGTAGGTAAAAGTCAATATGGGTCAATATTGACACGTCAGCTATGCTGATTTAGGGCAAGTGAGATTCTAACCTCTAAGTCTCATTGTCTTGTCACACTGGTACAAATGGAAATCAATATATGTTTTTCCAAATTAATATCCACAAGAGGAGAAATTGATTCACAGAGTCCAAATCTCACCATACTGTGCTTTGGAACAAGAGTTCACCACACAGCTGAATTAGTTTCCTGTGGAAATCAAGTCCAGTGTCGGCTACCATTGCTTCTTCCTATCTTTTCCCCTTTTCTTAGCTCAGCCCTGGAACCCTCTGTCCAAGGACTGCAGTGCAGCGTACATCTGACACAACACCACTGACCATTATGTTTGCTATCCATCCTGATGTGCATGCTTTCCTCCCATGAAGTAAATACAGCCAGACTCAGCTGTTACTGAGAACTGGAAAGCCATAGAATTGGTCCAGCTATCCAGATATTGCCCTGGATGTACTGCGTGATGCTAAGGTCATCAGAGAATACAGCATCTGTAGTTCACAGAGATGACAGAGAAGCAAAGAACATTAAAAACATCTATAGTGGGAGAAGAAGTTCCACCACATTGTGTTTTCCCAACACAGCACAACTCCAGAGGAAAATGAGAGTGGGGTCCATGTGCTAGTGTGGGGCAAAAAGTACAGGACAAATTACTCAGGCACAGACTTGTCATCTTGTGTTGCCCAAATATTCCCTCCAGGACAATAGTACAACAACAAAATGTGCCAGATATGAGTACAGGTTTCAAGACATTGCGAAGTGACCCATGGCTGCTAGCAACACCAGAGCTATACCCCATGGGGATCACAGTAATGATGGCTTGGAAAGGTCCTATGTGCCATCTCCCTGACAACCCAAATCTGGAAACTTGCTTGGTGCTCCAGCCCACAGTGCATCCATCATATTTATACCTGCATCATTTGTTGGCTACCATGTTCCATGCAGTTTCTACCAGGACAATTTCCACCAGCTAGCTGGACACGCTGCCCAGCTGCAGTACTGTGTCCACATGCTAATATTGCCAGTGAAGCGGATTTCAGCCAAGACAACTAACTGTTGGGAAGACAGAGTAGGGGTAAAATTAGTAGGTTTGGGTGCTGACAGACAGTCCTTGATGGTAGCACCTGTGCTGCTGAACATGCTGCCTTCCCATTGCTTAGGCCTGCCCATGTCAAATATCCCAAATAAGACTCAGTGTGCAACTTCGGATTAGTCAGACGGGTTGTCTGCACTGAAAGGCTATGAGCCTGTAGGCAGACCTGGAGCAACTTTTGTTTTGGTACAGAAAGCAACTGAAGTGATGAACCGTAAGCTCTAGGCCAGACTGTAAACCTTGTGGGATACTGTATGCAAAGGCAGCACCTCAAGCCTGTCTAGTAGTGGCATTGCTACCGGCAACTCACTACTGGGTGAGGAGGGTCTGTTTGTGTTGCAGTCACTTATCAATCTCATCGAAGAGGAGATTTACCCTAAATCTGCCTGTGGTCCAGACTGCAAATGCATTTTTCCTTTCCTGGTCTTTTTGGTGTCAGAGTCAGGAGAAATTGGGCTGCTTGGACAGTAAATTCTTTGAAGCACCCAGAAGAGTACAGTGTTTATAGTCTATCTGCTCATTAAGTGCCCAGCAGCAACGGGTTTTAATTGAGAGCTTTAGCTATTAAACAGCAACATCCCCAAACATCTGCCAAAGGGAGGCTGGTCTTTCAGTCCCTGCAGTGTGTCTGAAGTCATCTTCCATCTGCTTCACCCTCCTGATGGCTTTGCTGCTTTTGCAGCCTCGGCTGGGCAGTGGCCTGGTTTCTGAGGGAGGAATGGAGAGACATTCCCCCCCACCCCTGCAGTCTAGCCTGGAAAATTTAGTTTGGAAATTCATATGGGTGGGTCGTATAAATTGCTGTCCTAATATTACTGCATTGGGTAATTATTGTTAATGTACATCTTCCTATAGCACAGTGACACCTACAGCCCATGTTTAAAATGAGGATAATATTTTAGTAATGTCATATTGTTATGCACTTTAGGTCTGTTCTGCTTAAAAAGAAATGCTGGCATTGCCTATGATAACTAAGCGCTGTGTTGCAGGATGCTGCCAACCCAGTGTGCTCAGGTTCTGGAACAGCAAGACACGAGCCAGCTCCAGCCTAAGAGCTGTATGACTTGTCACGATCATCCCGAGCCTGTCTTGTGATTACGCTTCCCACGATACACAAGGCCTAACTTGTTAGTGCCTGCAACGTGTCTCAGGCATTTGGCTGTTACTTCCATCCCCTACTCTTTGGACATTTTTGTCCTGTAAAGCTTACAGGTTGTTGACTGAGGCAGCACAATTAGATGTATTTTTCTGGGTTTCTTTACCATTCCAAGGCAACTTTTTTCCTTTCAGTGTTCCGGTGACAGGCAAACCCTCTTCACATATCTTCCTATATCAAATGCTCCTTCCCTCTTTTGTCTGTCTAAGCTCAACTTCTTGTCTTGTTTATTTAGCATTAACCCATCAGGCTGGCCTTTTCCCCAAGTTGTTCTGTGCCATCTGTCATGCTTTTTGCTGTATAAATACATAGTCAGATCAAAATGTCATCTATGTAAACTTTAGCACATTGAGCTCTTTAAAACATAAATACAGAGAAATCTTGTGGTTTTGGGTGAAACACCTGGAGCTGAATCAACTCAGACCATGATCTGAGACACAGACAGTGACTATGTTGAAACAGCTGGATGTGGGAGATCTTTGAAGACCTTTGGTCTGGGCACACTTTCCAGCTTTGTTCTGACCTTGTATCAAATTAAGGACAGGGAAGTCAACATTTTCCTCTCCACCTTCCATAGCTTGGTTTCTCACAGGTCTCCAGTCCAAGGAAATAGATACATGGGTCAGGAATTTCTACAGACTGCATTTGCTATTTGAGATGCAGACAGTGTCTGCAAAGGAGGTGCTGTCTGAAAACCAGTATGATCTATGATATTTTTAACCTACCCATCAGATTCCTGTTGATGCATCAGGCATGGAAAAACCATGGACATTGATCATCTGTCCTGGCATTTCCGGCTTTGTTGAGGGCTGAAAATGTTCCCTTCTTGTGGATTTGATCAGGCCTAATTCCAGTAATTGACTAGGCAGAATTTAGGTGCTTTTGTCCAAAATTTGTGATGATGCTGCTCAGCTGCTGCCTGACTTCTTGGAGAAAGTGATTTCCAAGAGCACCGCATATTTTGTCTGGACAGCCTAGAATAATACCTTTGATGAATCATCTTCCTGAATAGTCTGAACAATTTAACATCTAAGTCAAATCTAAGCTCAATAAGGAGTCAGAAAGTAGGCACCCCTCTGCCTCCATTTTGGACATGCTCAGTTCTGCTGCGGTGCTCAAAATGTATCAAAAGAAATTGCAAAGAATGGGCTCAATACTCCATTGAGATGCAGATGCAGATGCCTTCTTTTGAAACAACGATGGAGCCGTCTTTGCCATACTGTCTAACGAGCCTGCATCTCTACAGAAGATGAGTAGACATACTGTGGGCATTCAACCTTTCGGACTACCTGAGGTAGCTACATTAGCTATAAAGCAGAGTACTCAGGGGCCTTAAGGTCTTCATTTGGTCAGACAAGGTGTTGCATTTGGATGGTAATTCACTTAAGACAGTACACATCTCCCTCCTCTTTTCCTCCATGACAAAGCAAGTATCTCTGCAGCTTGCCTTGTACTTTAAGGTGAGGGACACTTTCTTGGAGACACTGAAAGTCTTTACCAGATCTATCATAGCGAGAGCTCCACTGCCCTTTCAAGACATTAGAAACGCTTTCTTAACCTGGTTAGTCTCCTCCTGTTCTCCAGCTCTTGCCTTTGACGGAAACGAAACCTTCTGATCCATTCTAAGCCAATTATGGGGTCCTTTTGTTTCCTATGGCATTCCAATGAATCACATGTCTTAAGATCTGAATGTTTCACTGATCTTTCGGTGTAACAATGACTGGTCCTTGTGCTATGGTCTCCTGGGCATGTTAAATGAATACATGGTTCATCTGCTTTCACTGCATTGACATTTTGATCTGCTCTTTCTGCTTTCAGCTCTTGTTCATTAGGCTCTGATCTTGGGGAGACTTCAGCAGTCTTATTGTTCCCATCTTCTTTTCCATGCTCTGCATGTGGTAATGTTATCTGCATTATCTTGAAATGCTGATAATTAATTCCAATTCTTGCATCATCTTCCGACATCTCTTTGTCTTGACTTGCTGCGTTTATTGTGGAACATCTGCTCTTATGGACTGTGATTTTGAGATTGATTTTTTTTTTCCTCTCCACCCCC
>NW_010406550.1:71493-82041 GCF_000710305.1 Buceros rhinoceros silvestris | reverse complement strand
CCCCCCCCCCCCCCCCCCCCCTTTTTTTTCTTTGGGCCTATTTTTATGCTCTCTTGGATGCCAAATAAGAAATATTTGATAAGTCCAGATGTTATTTTTTTAGGGCTTGAGGATTTTATTGCTGGGATTTAGTGCCCCTCCAAATGGTAAAGTTGGCTTTTTAATCTTGGAGCATTCCCAAACTGTGGTTTCAATTTCTTTTTGTGTTTGAGCTTTACATACATAATTACTTTGTTCTCTTGTGGAAGACACAGCTTCTCCTGCTGCCTTCGGCCACTGCATTCCCATGTAGCACAGTGAGGCCACCTCTTCACCACTGCCTTCAGCCTCCTGCTGCTATGTGGATACAACACTGGGGGTCCTCCTCACCTCCCACAACCAGTCCCTCCTTCCACGGTGATAGGGCTGCTGGTGCTGCTCCAGCATAGCACCCCCACCCACCCCCCACTTTTCTGTGTTTTCACTTCTCTTCTGCTTATGAATGTTATTCACAATATGGGCCAGGACAAATTACCACACTAACGATTTTGGACAGTGCTAACAATTTCACTGTGCTGTTCTCTTTAAGAAATTAATGACCGAGAAAAAAACTGTAGAGTATGTTAAGAAGCTTTTAGAGGCTTGATATTTGAGGAGTTTCATTATGTCCTAGAGCATTAAAATAAGGTTCCCCCTTGGAAGTGGGGGTTGGGGCCTTTCTTTTTGTCAATGGTTTTTGTTCCGCTGTATCACCTGAAAGAGCCATGACTTGTTGGAGACGCCATAAACCACAGCTGCAAAACTCTTCTTATGGTTGCTCAGAAAGGCATTAAGAATACCTCCAGCATGACTTAAGGGATGTGGAAATACCTAGTGTAAAAATTGTAAGCAATAATATTTGTATTTTTGGCAATGATCTGCAATAATAATTATAATAAACACAATATGGTGGGCAGGGAGAAAGGAAACTTAGACACAAGAAATATTTACAAGCTGAGTCACTGGACAGCTTCTGCAAGATGGTTATAAAGTGCAATGGATCTTAAATATTCCCCAAAAATCACCATGTCCAGTCGTTCTTGTTACCTAAGTAGTTAAGAATCCGGAGGGAGATGGTTTGAAGACAGTCATTCATAAAAATCAACACATTGGAGAAAATTCAAAGTCTTGAGAAGATTCATCAAGTGCTATGGCTGTTGCAAGTGATTTGTTTAATTATAAAAACATCCAACAGTCAAAGACGTGGTAAAATAAAACAGAATGAGGGAAGGATTTTTCATCTTCTGTAAAAGAGATGAAACACTAAAGGCAAAACCCCAGAAGCCCCCTCGCAAGGACCCGTTAATGTCCCAGACATTGCTGCCTTTCACGAACGGATGTTTGGGGGTGGTGGGGGTGGCGGGGGTGGATGGCGAGCAGCTGAAGACGCCCCTTGTCCTCTGCACGTGCGCATAGCGACCAACCGAAGACCGGACGGGTCGCCTAGGTGGAGGCGTGTGAAACGTGCAATCCTGGACGCGAAAAGTGCCGTACCTGACACAAAAAAGACCGGTCCAACTACCCCGGAAAGACGTTTTGTTCCCGAGGGCAGGACTTCTGTTCCCGAGGAAAGAGACCTCGTGTTCCTGCTCTCTGCCTCCCGCTCCACCGCCGCCCCCGTCAGGAACCGCCGGGCACTAGGACCCCGCACAGCACCAAGGGGAGCCGCCCGCCGCCCATCGTCTTCAGTGGTGACTGTCGTTCTCTTTGCAACACTTAACCTTTGCTTTTTTGTCCTGTCTCTCACCCCCTTTCATTATCTACTTTTACTTCACATAAAAGGCTTACCGGTTAGAACGAAGGTACCTGAATCTCGCTGGGGGTAAAACAGCGAAGTTGCCCGACCCTTTATTACGGTGGATGGAGACACCCCTCCAGCAGGGTAAACGTTGTTGGAATCAAGGAGACCTGAAAATCCTGGGGGCTATACTCATGCCCTCCAGACTAATTTTCATTAATGTTTACCCGATCTGGGGTTGAGCATGGTTTGAACCCTGAAGATAACATTGTAAAAGTCTTGGAAGTCACAGGCTTTTAAAGAGTGTGTGCATCAGCCATGTCATGGAATTACTAAAATTTAGTAAGGAAGATTTTCTTACATCCATCTCTGTTGGCTTAACTGTGGAAAACCTCGTTGAGGTTAACGTGTGCTACTGGCCTTAAGAGAGAAGTTGTCCCACTATCTGTGGGAGTTTTTTACACTGCAGTTTAAGGATTTGGCAGTCAGAAGCCTTAGACTATCTCTAGACAGTGCTATAGGAAAGTTAATCTCTTAGCACCAGTGATATCAGAATATAACTCATATTTTTGCAGATTCCCCAGCTGAACCCAGCAGCTTGTGTTCTGGCCTTTACTAGTCTGTAAGAGTCGCTATCATTTCTGTTGGTTCCCAAAGGAAATTTAATAGTGAAAGACAGCTATTAAAATGTCAATCACATCTTGTTCTTCCTAGAAATCTGATCAGAGGCCAGAACGGCAGAGAAGCCAAGAGTGTACAAGCTTGATTTTGAAACCGTGTCTTGGTCTCTACTGACAGTACACAATGAATTTTTGCAAATTCAGGATTACATGGGAGAATATAAAAGAAAAAGGCCTTGTTCCTAGGACTCTCAGGCTTGAAGATCATCTTTTCTGACTTCGTGTGTGGCAGGCCAGAGAGTGAAGGAGTATAGCTGCTCCTATTCCAAAGCCCTTGTAAGGCAAGGAGGAGACTACCGAGGTTAAGAAACACGACCTAAGGAAGAGTGAATAAATAAAGGTTCTTCAAATTCTGCATGCAAAATGTTAAAGGAAGATTTTCCAGGTCCTTAACAGGTGTTGAGGCAAAGCTTACTAGAGGACTGCATGCACCTAAATCACTTCAGAAGACCTTCTTGAGAAAATAAGTTCCGAACAGCATGCACACTTTCTTTTTCTTGAAGATATATATTGACTTTATATTAACTCATCATTTGAAACACATCGATTTTAAAACATTTAAAACTGTAGCATAATATTGAATATATTTTCCATTCCTAAATTCAGCATGATATAATATTTTAATATAGATAAACTTTTTGTACTTCCTTTTTTATTCTCCTTGTGGAGCAGCTGATCAGACAGGTGGGGAGAAGGTGAACCAAGTCAGACTGACAGGAGAGGTCTGAAATCTCTAGTTCATCTAAATAAGATAGGATTCACTGATGATGCTCTACAACATTTTCTGTGATAAAACAGCTGCTCTTATCATGGGTTTTTCTCAGAATTTGCTTTATCACTGTTTTAAGCTGGGCACAGAATCAGTAGGTTGGCTTATGTTTGCTTCGTGATATGTCTTCTTTAGTGTACATACGTTTTTTACTCTTTTTTTTTCTGCTTTCCCATAAGTTCATGAACTTGTCTGTTTAAAGACTGGAATGTTGACAAACTTGATTGTTTTTCTTTGGGGAGCTGTAATGAAATGAGAGCCTGGGCTGTTACCTAACACACAGCTAAACATTCAAATTCTGCTCGGTAAATGACAGTTTACTCTTGGAAGAAGACCTACTGATGTTGCATTCCAACAAGGCAATATGAGCAAGAAATGAGTTACTTTGTCTTCTGCAAGAATTTTTTAGGACTGTGAGATGTTTTTTATAATTGTATTTCAATTCTGTTCTCACTGTCACTTTAAAATACTATTTTTGTGAGGCATAATTTCTCCTCTGGAGTTAGGGTATATCTAAATATCCTGAAATGTTCTAATTGTGGAAAATTAATCTGAATTTTTTACTTTGTCGTTTTAACATATGTACTTTTAAAACTAAGGCTTAGTTTTTTCTATTAGAGCTGTTCAAAAGATCCCAGAAATCTGAAAATAGGTATCTGAAAGGTAGAGGTGGAAATTCAGAAGCAAAACTTTCTATAAACTTTAGATAAAGGTTTTCATTTTCTGTTTTTCCTAAATAAGTCATAAATGGAATAGAGATATTTGAACAAGTGCTGAGTTTTTAATTTGCTGCATTTCGAAAGTTTCAAAAATACAAGCAAAATTCTAGCTAGTTCTTAATTACGGCTAATTCTGCAGTTTGGTTTTGGCTTAGCTGAAAGATTGGTGCCCCTGATAACATTGCCAGCCTCGTCTGCCCGGTTATGTCTGCTTCTAGATGGAGGATATCCACATTCATAAATCATTTTAAATTAAGAAAGCAAATTATTTGTCTCTCATGGCTGCTTAAGGTAGGGTGGGATGTATTGTCATATTAAATTTCAGAGTTAAATTTTGCGTTGAGGGAAATGTCTAATTATGAACAAAAACCATAAGAAGCAAGCAATGCCAATTGCAAGCAAGGAGAAATTAGGAAAAGAGTTATTCAAGAGATCTTACGCAAACATGACTAATCACTAATTAATGATTACTTAAAAAATTATTAATAAAGATGATATGTGAAGAATGTAAAGCAGAACACTGCCTTACTGATAGGAAGCGAGGAGTGGAGCAGAAGTTATGCAACACAAAGTGAACACAGTTCCCACTGATGATTTTTTTGACACAATTTTTTTGTGATTTCTTTCTCTCTTTCCTGTTGTGTGGGTGCTCTGGATTTTCTTTCTCCTCTTTGGTGGACATGGCTTGGGACAGCAGTGTTGCTTTTCAGCTTTAATCTTCCCAACCATAACAAGACAGTCAGGATCCTTTTCCTTTGGAGGTGTCATTAGACTTCGCCCTCGTCAGAACTAGTTTTCTCACTAATTGAAATCACAAATGCAAAGTACTAGGTACAGGGAAGATTTTGGCAGGTGAAAGGAAACAGCTGTTGAACCACATATAGTCCATTGGCTGATCTTCTGGTCCTACCAGTCCAGTAAAACCTTAAGAATTTACCTGTTGCATAAGAGGTTTTATGTGCAATTTTTCAGAACGTGTCCATATTTGTTCTGAGCTAACATTTGACCCACTGGTTGGTGTTATCTTTCCCTCTGCTAGCATGAATGTGCACCAAACAGACTTAGCCGGAATATTTTGCCAAAAAAAAAAAAAAAAAATTTACCTTGAGTCATACCACTGAAAGTTTTGCCTCAGAGTAGCTGTAAACACTTCTGAATATCATGGTACTCTGATACCATGACTCTGCAACTCTATTTTTGTGAAATGAGACAGCAGAACTGCTCACCAGCCTGTGTTATTACGCAGGAGTGTCACATTTTTTTAGGGGAGGTCAGACAGCTATTCTAACAATCCATTTGGTAGCTGTGAAAACTGTCCTGACTTTGAATTTCTTCTGATCAGTTCACCAAAAAAACCAAAAACCAAACCAAACAAACAAACAAGCTAATGCACACCTTAAATTGTGGGGTACTTTTGGAACCATAGATGCAAACTGGACACTTTCAAAATTTCCCCATCTGAACAAATATTCTAAACATCTTGAGAAACTGATTAGGTCTAGCATGACTGAAGGTGCTTTATAAATGAAAATGGAAAACTCCTCCAAAGATAGTTTAGTAAAACGAGTGGAGTTTTACACAAATTTGGCCAAATACTGAAAATTCTTTTACCAGCAAAAATGACAGTGTGATGAATATTCTTTCTAATAATGGAGTGGAAAAATAAAAGTGGACCTTCTGAAAGACAAAAATAGAGAACTATAGGTTTGCATCTGGATGAACTTCTCTGCTATGTTGGGTGCTTAATCAGGAAGTTACAGATATCCTTCAAAAGATGCTAAGAGGTAAATGGCAGAAGTGCACTTTGTTCTTGCGAGCTCAGTGGAAGTTTTAGTATTAAGATACATGTGTGTTCGTGCGCAAGTCCTGGGATTTACACAGAGAAGGTTTGTGGTCATAGGCTTGGGGCAACTATAAAGTCAACCTTAACTACAAGTATAGCTATAGCCCCGATGACTAAAACTAACTTGTTGAAACATATGTATAAGTCTTTTCCCTATTTTCTGTGGTTTTCTCACATAAATTGAGAACTAACATTTGAATTTTATTCCTGCTCACATGCTTGATGAGAGTGAGGAGAGTAAATAATGGCCATTATGGTTAAGCATTCTGTTTGTTTCTCTAATGCAGACATTCCCCAAATTTAAGCAATGTCTATCTCTGCTTGCCTACTCTCTTGTTAGAGCTCAGTCGGGGTGTAGGATGACTCAGAAGCATCAGAGAATTCATATGATTTAAATATGAGGTAGAACTTAGATCATAAAGTCAGGCAAGAAAGGTGTTTCTGGCTGTAATTGATGTGAAGTATGAGATCATATAGCTATATCCTATACCCTGAACAAGTTGACATGCTGTATTAATTTTGCTGCAAGCATCAGAACACATTTGAGGAGGAAATGGCTGAAGAAGCTCACTGAGAGCTATTGTTCTGCTGTCTTCCTTCAGGCACTGCTCCTGAGACATTGAAAAGAGACTGTTTTGGCCCTGTCTTGTCCACTGACTGGTTCCTAGTTCAAAGGAGATGAGGCTGAGGACCATACAAGAGCTTAGTACCCATGCAGCCTTTGCATTGATCACCACAATGCCAGAGCGTTTTGAATCACTAGGAATAGTAGAAAGATGTGCTAATAAAGTTTGTTCATTAGTGGTTCTAGCCTGCTGAGTCATGAGTCTAAGTTGTAGAAACATAATTAATTCCCTCATAGCCTTATGTCCCATTATCAGTGTTAATCAATCCCTTTGTGTTGGGGCACAAGCTCCTTAAATACCTTACACCTGATATGTACAATATTCTTTTTTGGCCACTGTCTTGGTTTCAGCTGGCGTAGAATTAATTTCTTTCCTAGTAGCTGGTATGATGTTGTGGTTTGGATTTAGGATGGGAATAATGTTGATAACTCACTGGTGTTTTAGTTCTTGCTAAGCAATGTTTATACTAAGTCAAAGGTTGTTCAGCTCCTCACCCCACCCCACGAACAAGTAGGCTTGAGGGCACAGAAAGCTGGGAGGAGACATGGACAAGACAGCTGACCCAAACTGGCCAAAGGGATAATCCATACCATATGATGTTGTGCTCAGTATATAAACTAGGGGGAAAGTTGGCTGGGAACTTGCTGGGCACTGATTGGCAGGTTGTAAGCATTTTCATGTTGCATCACTTCTTTTGTACATTCTAATAATTTGTCATTATTTATTATTATTATTTTCCCTTCCTTTTCTGTCCTATTAAACTATCTTTGTCTCAACCCGTGAATTTTACTTTTTTTTTTTTTCCCCCAATTCTCTCCCCCATCCCACTGTGGGGGCAAGGGGAGTGAGTGAGTGGCTGTGTAGAGTTTAGCTTCCTAACAGGATAAACTGCAACAGACAGAAAACCCCCATGCTGAATTTCAGGTTAAAAGTCTTTTACCCTTTTACTTTGCACAGCTTTGATTTCCCCACGTGTAAAAACAAAACAAACAAAAAAAAGGTGATGGTTTTCTGGAACATCCTTCATTCCTTCCATGTTCTATTAATTCTCCTTAGTTTCTGGAGGATCTCCAGCTGAAACATATCAGCCGGAATATTTCTCTTAAAATCTTGATTATTTTAAGTAGTCACCTTTTCAAGTGAGTTTTCTGTTCCTGGATTTTTGCTCACCACTCTGGAAGCCTGTAATCTGCACTGGAAAACATTGTCCATGGCACAGTGTTGGAACTGATGCTGAAACTGTACTTTATTTTGCTGTGTTCTTGGATTTTTGCTGAGCTCTTGGTTTTGTTTCTCTGTGACTTGGAGAATTTGTCTGTCCCTTTGTGATAGTGGTGGGAGGCAGGGGAGGTCAAAGCTGGGTTTTGGGTCGTTGGTGGTTCTTGTGGCCGTAACTGTGGATCTTTGTACAGATTATCAGATGAAGCAGTCATGTGAATAAAAGGGGACATGTTCCAGATCAGCAGTTAATATGCACTATACAAAAATCACAAAATCTAAATGCATGGCTAGACTCTACGTGATCCAGGTAAGATGCTGCCTCCTACCTGTCACCTTATTGTATGTACTTTGTCATGTGTGGTATTCTGCAGGCCTCAAGAGTAAATCAACCACAGGGCAATGTTGACTGGCTTTTAGGAGAAGTGTGATTAATGGCAAAGCCCTGTGATGTCTCTTCTGTCTTGTTTATTAATATTGCTGCCAAAGTTATCTCTCCTGTTCTGACAGTACTGATGAGATAGACAGACTGAAGAAGTAAGATTTTAAAAAAACACAGTGAAGTCTCTTTGATAAGCAAGTCAAGCAATGAAAAAGTGTTACTCATGCACCAGGAGAAAGAAAGGAAAAAAATTCAAGGTGCTGTAGCCTTCAGTACTAGAAAATGAGGAAATGCTTAAGTTGCCAATCAGAAATATATAAGGAGGAGAAAAGGGACGTTCTGTTCTTGTTCCTGTTTTAAGGAGCTTTTTTGTTTTTTAGATTTTATCTAGAAGTCCAACCCATTAGGAGTTAGTGTGTGTCCAAAATGTGCTCTGATTCACTACGCAGTGAAGATTATTTTCTTATTTTCAATAGTGATCTTCTACATTTACCATTTAGGGGCAAGCTATTGAGTTTGGGGCTGTTTGGGGTTTTGGGGTATTTTTTGGGGAGGTGGGGAGGCTGTCATGCCCACAGTACCTACTCTTTCTTCTGTTATTATTTGCATTGTGGTGCCAGTGGTGTAATATTGTACAAAGTATAAGCTCTTCGGGGATACTCCATGGCTGAAAGCAAAAAGGGGTGTAATTTGTGTCTGGTTTGAGGTGAATCAGCATTTTCTATATGAAATCCAGTTTGCCTGCTGTATTCTGCAAAGCGTTTGAAGAGGTGATTAAAGACTAAGAGCAGAACCTTGTCCCCATGTGATAGCCATATTCCATCTCTTCTCCCTCAAAGCTTGTTCCTGTTATATTGTGAGATGCACCTTGTAAACTGACAAGTAAAGAGTTGTCATTCTGGCCCAGGAGACTTTCTGCTTTTTAAAAGATCCAATCAGGTAAGCACTGTGTTGTCTTTTGGGACTATGACCTTGAGCCTAAAATCTCACTGAGGGGTCAAAAAATTTACAAAATAATGATGATGCTTCTTTTGAAATGATGAATAACCCCACTGAAATGAGGTGGGAATAAGTGGATGAATAAATTCTCATTCATATTTACTTAACTCGGGGTTTTTCCTGATCAGATTTTGATATCTTCTGGAAAAGATATATCAACTTCCTGTTTCTATGGCACTTCTGATCTCACCCTGGATGATGTACAGCAGTACTTCATGATTCTCCATGACTAAAATGTAAAACTTTGTATTGAAAATCCACGCCTTGTAGTAGCTGCATGGAGTGATCTACTGAACTGTCAGCAGAAAATGCAGAAGTTAACACAATAGTAACCAAAGTAGTGCGAAGAAGTGACTACAGTATGTATTTTAAGTGTAATCAGATTTTTCTTTTGTTTACTGAGTGGAGCTTCCTGAATATCTTGGGAGAATGCCTAGGCCTAAAAAGAATTTGCAGAAAAAATATAGGAACTGGGAGAAATTCTCTCTTCAAACTAATCTCAACTCATTAAACACACTTCCACTGTGGGAAGGACTATTACATACCCTGAAGCTCAAACAACTGACATTTTTAATTTAAGAGTTGCTCTGCATCAGGCTAAAATCTTTACTGAATTTGGTCACCGCAAGTCACATCTTCATAGGTGGCATGAATAACCACATTAAACAAGAATATTTCATCTAGATGTATTCATCTCATTCCAGCCTTCCTGACTTCTTAAAAATCTTTTTAAACACTCAATTTAATTTATATAGACTAATTGCTGTCTCTAAAACAGTAAAAAATGCCTGTCACAGATAAAAGAGAATATATTAACTCATTTTTCCCCCTTTTCCTACTATGATTTTTTCTAGCTTCCTAATTGAAGGAAGTCTGTCAGCTTGAATTCTGTTGTAATTCTTAACAGAAGGAACTGAATTATACGTTATTTTATTCTACATGGGAAAAAAATTATCATCTCAGTTTGAAAACTTATTCACCATTTCTGTAACAATAGGGAAGCACATCATGTATTCATGTCATGGAGGTACACCAATTACAGGACATGTTAGTCTCTCTCTAATTAGCCTCCCTCCCATTCTGGGAGAGAAAGGGTTAAAAGCAGAAATAAAAAGAAAAATTTGTGAGACCTCTTAAGTTTGGGAAACTACAACAAGTTTAATAACACTAGAAAAATATTATATACAGAAAACAAATATTAACAAGTTTTTATGGGATGGTATAGCGAGGGTTAACCCGCGATTAGGGAAACAAAAGTGAAAGGGAAAAAAAAAAAACCTGTACTGAGCAGTTTTCAAACTGGCAGTGGCCACGTGGTCGGAGGGTTCCCAGGAAGCAGAGCAAAAGCCATGGCGGCTGGAAGGAAAACAGCGATGCCGCGTGTAAGCAGGAGCTGTGCCGCGCCGAGCCGTTGAGTCGTGGGTATTAGCAGCAGCAGGGGAGGCAGTCCCGTACGGGGCGGGGGGACAGTGGCAAGGGTCCATTCCGTGCATGGGGGGGTTGCGGTGGTGAGGGTCCTGGGCAGGCAGGGCTGGAGCTAATCGGGAGAACAAGGG